>NW_025228096.1:45960-75531 GCF_018294505.1 Triticum aestivum
TCGTCAGTAACCTCAGGAGATTGGTTTAGCGATTGCTAAGGCGCAACGTCGTGCACGTTTGTAGTCGGATCGTCAAAGTCGTCTCCACCAAATCGATACTTATCATCTCATCGAAAGATCGGGACACCCTCGCCTCTATCAGTTACTGACGCTGCCGGAAGCACGGTCAGCCTGACCACGAAGGTCTATTCCTGCAAGCAATCGAAGAACGAGCAAGAATATGATAAAGCAATCTGAATATTGCAAATATATATGAGGTATTGATAATGGTGGGGATCCGAAAGCGGTCTTGGTCTGGTCGTTGGACACAAACGAAGTACACGAAGTTGCAATGGCTAACTTTTAACTAAACAAATCCCCAAGGAAAAAGCTACTAGATGGATCTACTTATATAGGAGCAAGGGGTGGCGGCCAAGGAGGTGGGAGGACGACCCAAGGCAGCCTAAAACTAAATCTAGGTCGTACAAGGCCAATGGGCCCAAGTGGAGGTGATGTAACACCTTTGGACCTGTAGTTTGACTCGGATTCTGCTGCAGCATCAGATTGTTTCGTCCACAACTCAACGCTCCGGGCGAATTTGAAGGTGATTCCAATTGGGTTGGAAAGTGCACGAAATCTAGTTTCCAACAAAAAAAGAATCACCCAATTCGGAGTCCGTATGAAAAACTTGTGTGCGTTTTGACTCAGGTATGTCTGTGCAGTCCGAATCTGAATCCAGAACGTGAGAGACTTGGCCTCTATCTTCTCTTGGGCCAAAAGTGACGTGAGAGAACTTTTTGGACAGCAAATAAACATCTCTTTCTTCCTTATCTTCATATGTGGATTGTACAAATGTCCCATACACCTGCTATTAGACAAAACACAAAAGTGTGTGAAGTATTTTTGTTCTGGATAACATAAATAGATTATTGAATAGTTTGCACTAGAAATCACCTGACAAATATGCATATATGCAATATTTTTGGTCATATCCAAGGTAGTCATGTCCTCATCAGCAAATCTCCGCGTGTGATGATTGCTACCGCGGATGGTGGATATGAGTCCGCTAGTGACTATGATGAGGAGACTTTGGCTCTTATTACACGTGAAGAACATGGTGGAGATGATTCTGATCATGAGACGCAATACATGGCTCCTGAAGACGCTGACATGTATGAATGTTTAGTTGCTCAACGTGTTTTGAGTGTGCAGGTCACACAAGCTGAGCAAAATCAGAGGCACAATTTGTTCCATACCAAGGGAGTTGTGAAAGAACGTTCGGTGCACGTCATCATAGATGGAGGGAGCTGCAACAACTTGGCTAGCATGGAGATGGTGGAGAAGCTTTCTCTCACCACAAGACCACATCCACATCCTTACTACATCCAATGGTTCAACAACAGCGGCAAGGTTAAGGTAACACGTACTGTTCGTGTGCATTTTAGTATCTCTACATATGCTGATTATGTTGATTGTGATGTGGTACCTATGCAAGCATGTTCCTTATTACTTGGTAGACCATGGCAATTTGATAAAAATTATGTACACCATGGTAGAAACAATCACTATACTCTTGTTCATAAGGATAAAAATATTACTTTGCTTCCTATGACTCCTGATTCCATTTTGAAAGATGATATTAATAGAGCTAATAAAGCAAAACAGGAGACGAATAAGAGTGAAAATCAGATTGTGGCAAAAGAATTTGAGCAGCAAATGAAGCCTAATAATAAACCATCTAGTGTTGCTTCTGAAATTAAATTGAAAAGTGCATGTTTATTTGCCACCAAATCTGATATTGATGAGCTAGATTTCAGCAAATCTGTTTGCTATGCTTTTGTGTGCAAAGAGGCATTATTTTCATTCGAGGACGTGCCTTCCTCTTTGCCTCCTGCTATCACTAACATTTTGCAGGAGTTCGCTGACGTCTTTCCACAAGACGTACCACCGGGATTACCGCCTATTCGAGGGAATGAGCATCAGATTGACTTAATTCCCGGTGCTTCACTGCCAAACCGTGCACCATACCGTACCAATCCAGAGGAGACGAAGGAGATTATTCGTCAAGTACAAGAGCTTCTCGACAAAGGTTATATACGCGAATCCCTTAGTCCTTGTGCTGTTCCTATTATTCTAGTGCTGAAAAAGGATGGTACATCACGTATGTGTGTTGATTGTAGAGGCATTAATAATATTACTATTCGTTATCGTCATCCTATTCCTAGGCTAGATGATATGCTTGATGAATTGAGTGGCTCTACAATATTCTCCAAAGTTGATTTGCGTAGTGGATACCATCAAATTCGTATGAAATTGGGAGATGAATGGAAAACAGCATTCAAAACTAAGTTTGGATTATATGAGTGGTTAGTCATGCCTTTTGGGTTAACTAATGCACCTAGTACTTTCATGAGATTAATGAACGAAGTTTTACGTGCTTTCATTGGACGATTTATGGTAGTTTACTTTGATGACATATTGATTTATAGCAGATTTTTGGAAGAACATTTGGAACATTTACGTGCTGTTTTTATTGCTCTACGTGATGCACGTTTGTTTGGTAACCTTGGGAAGTGCACCTTTTGCACCGACCGAGTATCTTTTCTTGGCTATGTTGTTACTCCACAGGGAATTGAAGTTGATAAAGCCAAGATTGAAGCTATTGAGAGTTGGCCGCAACCCAAAACGGTCACACAAGTGAGGAGTTTTCTTGGCCTCGCTGGATTCTATAGGCGTTTTGTGAGAGATTTCAGCACCATTGCTGCACCTCTCAATGAGCTTACAAAGAAAGATGTGCCTTTTCTTTGGGGTACCGCACAGGAAGAAGCCTTCTCGGTATTGAAAGATAAGTTGACACATGCTCCTTTACTCCAACTTCCTGATTTTAATAAGACTTTTGAGCTTGAATGTGATGCTAGTGGAATTGGATTAGGCGGTGTGTTATTACAAGATGGCAAACCTGTTGCATACTTTTCTGAAAAATTGAGTGGGCCTAGTCTGAATTATTCTACTTATGATAAAGAATTATATGCTCTTGTTCGGACTTTAGAAACATGGCAACATTATTTATGGCCCAAAGAATTTGTTATACATTCTGATCATGAATCTTTGAAACATATTAAAAGTCAAGCTAAACTGAATCGTAGACATGCTAAATGGGTTGAATTCATTGAGACTTTTCCTTATGACATTAAACACAAGAAGGGAAAAGAAAATGTTATTGCTGATGCATTGTCTCGCCGCTATACTATGCTTTCACAACTTGACTTCAAAATATTTGGTTTGGAGACCATCAAAGATCAATATGTGCATGATGCTGATTTTAAAGATGTAATGCAGAATTGTAAAGAAGGAAGAATGTGGAACAAGTTCGTCGTTAACGATGGATTTGTGTTTCGTGCTAACAAGCTATGCATTCCAGCTAGCTCCGTTCGTCTTTTGTTGTTGCAGGAGGCGCATGGAGGAGGATTAATGGGACACTTTGGCGTGAAGAAGACGGAGGACGTACTTGCTACACATTTCTTTTGGCCAAAGATGAGACGGGATGTTGAGCGTTTTATTGCTTGATGCACTACATGCCAAAAAGCTAAGTCACGACTCAATCCTCATGGTTTATATATGCCTTTGCCTGTACCTAGTGTTCCTTGGGAGGATATATCTATGGACTTTGTTTTAGGTTTACCTCGAACAAAGAAGGGGGGGGATAGCATATTTTTTGTTGTGGATAGATTCTCGAAAATGGCACACTTTATACCATGTCATAAAAGCGATGATGCTGTTAATGTTGCTGATTTGTTCTTTCGTGAAATTATTCGCTTGCATGGTGTGCCAAATACTATTGTTTCAGATCCTGATACTAAATTTCTTAGCCACTTTTGGAGATGTTTATGGGCTAAGTTGGGGACTAAACTGCTTTTTAGTACTACTTGTTACCCCCAAACTGAAGGACAAACTGAAGTAGTCAATAGAACGTTGTCTACTATGCTTAGGGCTGTTTTGAAGAATAATAAGAAAATGTGGGAGGAATGCTTGCCTCATATTGAATTTGCTTATAATCGTTCATTGCATTCTACTACTAAGATGTGCCCTTTTGAAGTTGTGTATGGTTTCCTACCTCATGCACCTATTGACTTGTTGCCTCTTCCATCTTCGGAGAAGGTTAATTTTGATGCTAAACAACGTGCTGAATTGATTTTAAAAATGCATGAGTTAACTAAGGAAAACATTGAGCGTATGAATGCTAAATATAAACTTGCTGGAGATAAGGGTAGAAAACATGTTGTGTTTGCACCTGGAGATCTTGTTTGGTTACATTTGCGTAAGGATAGATTTCCTGATTTGCACAAATCAAAGCTAATGCCACGTGCTGATGGTCCCTTTAAGGTGTTAGAGAAAATAAATGATAATGCATATAAACTTGAGCTGCCTGCAGATTTTGGGGTTAGTCCCACTTTTAACATTGCAGATTAGAAGCCTTATTTGGGTGAGGAAGATGAGTTTCCGTCGAGGACGACTTCATTTCAAGAAGGGGAGGATGATGACGACATCAATACTATTGTTACACCCACAGCCCCTACTACTACATATATGGGACCAATTACTAGAGCTCGCGCACGCCAATTAAATTATCAGGTACTTTCGTTTCTTGGTAATGATTCTAATGTTCATGAGAATATGATGCTGCCTAAATTGGATACATTTGTTTTGCTTACAAATGAAGGCCCTAGCTTGGAGAAGGATGAACATTGGAGCAAGAACAAGCATGGAGATGATGCCATGCGCAAGGGGAACAAGAACGGAGTTACAAGTGATGATTTCAGGACTTTGAAGCCACCATAATGGGTGCATGAAGCCATGGACGAAATATACAAGATGCCACTTCATAAATTTCGTCCCGAGGCTATCATAGGTGCTGCGTCACCTTTTTATTGGGTCAGGCCCATGTAATTTCGAAATACATAAGTATAGGCTATTTTTAGAGTCCGTATGTGTGGGGAAACAAGAGATAGGGTTGATTTCGGACCCCTCCACCAAGGTCCACGAAATTCCCCCTCTCTTCCTCCATATATACAGCCCTTAGGGCACCGTTTAGACTTTGGGTTTTGTTTAGATTAAAAGTTCGCCATAGCTGCAACTTCGCGTACTTCGTTTGTGTTCAACGACCAGACAAAGGCGTCACAGAACCCCACCTTGATCAATAAAGCTTTCATCTTATATTCGCAATATCCAGATTGCAATCTTAGTTTCTTGCTTGTTCTTTGTTTGCTCGCAGGAAACAGACCCTCGTGGTCAGGTTGATCGTGCTCCGGCGTGGTCAATAACCTCTCGGAGTTGGTTTAGCGATTGCTAAGGCGCGACGTCCTCGCACGTTCGTAGTCGGATCGTCAAAGTCGACTTCCACCAAAGCGATATCCATCATCTCATTGAAAGACGGGACACCTTTGCCTCTATCAGCAAAGTCATAGCAACATCAATCTCAGAACATAGAGGACACTAGGGATCAAACCCTAACAAAACTAACTCGATTACATGATAGATCCCATCCAACCTATCACCGTCCAGCAAGCCTACAATGGAATTACTCACGCACGGTGGTGAGCATCATGAAATTGGTGATGGAGGATGGTTGATGATGACGATGGCGACAGATTCCCCACTCCGGAGCCCCGAACAGACACCAGATCAGCCCTCCCGATAGGTTTTAGGGCTTGGCGGCGGCTCCGTATCGTAAAACGTGATGATTCCTTCTCCCTGATTTTTTCTCCCCGAAAAACAATATATGGAGTTGGAGTTGGAGTCGGAGAGGCAACAGGGGGCCCACGAGGTAGGGGGTGCGCCCTAGGGGGGCAGGCGCACCCCCCACCCTCGTGGAGAGGTGGTGGGCCCCCTGGCCTTCGTCTTTTGCAGGTATTTTTCATATTTTCTGAAAAGTTGCTCAGTGAAGTTTCAGGTCATTCCGAGAACGTTTGTTCCTACACATAAATAACACCATGGTAATTCTGCTGAAAACAACGTCAGTCCGGGTTAGTTCAATTCAAATCATGCAAGTTAGAGTTCGAAACAAGGGCAAAAGTGTTTGCAAAAGTAGATACCTTGGAGACGTATCAATTACCCTCACTAAGCCATAGGTGTTTGACAATGAAAATATTTGTGCATCCCCTAGTATTCGGACTAGGGTGTTGTGAACACTTGATCGGATAAGAACCGATTTGTCGCATAATGTGGAAAAATCGCTAAAGATTTGAGACCTCCGAAGAGCTGACCGGCTCATGCCGCATCATGACAGTCAGTTTTTGACTTTCTTTTCTGAGGTGCTCATCCGGATAAACCAGGACACAATCGCAGTAGTTCTCCCTTTACTACCGTAGCCGATATAGCGGAACGTAAGGTAGTAAGCACAGGTGCCGGGCAACTCAACTATTGACCAAAGACATGATTCGGAGCCAATGCATATAATGCTAAATTCGGGGTGCCGAACTGTACTATAATAGTGTTCGGACTTGTTGTCATAGTGTGGGGCGCGATAAAGCCCCCGACAGATTATGGCGTACCAAGGTGTATGGATGCAAATTAAAATAGCAAAAAATAAAAGTAAAGAGGAAGCTAGTGCCACATAGGTTGGGCCGCAAACTGTTTGCATTATAATTTCAATTAATACGTCAGAGCGTACGTGGAAAAACAAAGGGGTGCGAGAAGTAACAGTGGCTATTTACATGCCAAGACCAAGGAGGAGCTGCGTACGGGTCGTGAAAACAGGTAGAGTGATCGCTTAGAGGGACATCTAGAGATTCCCCCGCACGTCTGTGCTACTTGCCACCTTGGTGTGTCCGTTCTTCGAATGGACCGATTATGAGGCCAGTGAGAGGGACCTGCGAAAAGGAAACCTGAAGAAGAAAAGAGAAAAAGTTAAAGTATGTGTTTCCAGGGGAGGTCGAGCCTTATTATGGAACACAATCTAGGTATGCCTCCGTCTATGCCCATGGTATTTTGAGTGCGTACTTATGTACACGCGGCGCGAATGCCGCCACTTGGTGTGGACTGGGACAAAGGCCGAATTGCTAGTTGAGCTCTTGACGAGCTGGGCTGTCCTGGCGCATGGTAGCCTAGACTCGTTTGACAGTGTTCGGGGGTATGGCTGCCGGATTAAGGTTCTACTTATGGAGGCCGCTCTATACTTCTGCTGCCAGGGCAGCGGTGTGCTCCTCTATGCGGAGGGAGCACTCCGTATTTTCATTGACGGTTATGACACCGCGTGGTCCAGGCATCTTGAGCTTGAGATAAGCATAGTGCGGTACCGCACTGAATCGGGCAAACGTAGTTCGTCCGAGCAGAGCGTGATAGCCACTGCGGATGGGGACGATATCAAAGATTAACTCCTCGCTTTGGAAGTTGTCCGGAGATCCGAAGATGACCTCCAATGTGATTGAGCCCGAGCAGTGGGCCTCTACACCTGGTATAACTCCTTTCAAGGTAGTTTTTGTGGGCTTAATTCTTGATGGATTAATGCCCATTTTGCACGATGTATCCTGATAAAGTAGGTTCAGGCTGCTACCACCATCCATGAGGACGCGCGTGAGGTGAAATCCATCAATGATTGGGTTGAGGACCAGTGCGGCTGAACCGCCATGACGGATACTGGTCGGATGATACCTGCGATCAAAAGTGATCGGGCAGGAAAACCATGGGTTGAACTATGGGGCGACTGGCTCCATCGCATAGACGTCCCTAAGCGCGTGCTTGCGTTCCCTCTTAGGGATGTGGGTAGCGTATATCATGTTTGCCATATTAACTTGGGGGAAACTTCCTCTGTCCCCCCTGTGTTCGTTGGCCGGGGCTCCTCGTCGCCGTTCTCGCTTTGAGACCCCTTTTCTTTGTCTTTGGCATTTAACTTGCCGGCCTATTTGAATACCCAACAAATCCTGTTGGTATGATTGGCTAGTTTATCAGGGGTGCCATGGAGCTGGCATGGGTGATTGAGTATGCGGTCCAGGCTGGAAGGGCCCTAATTATTTCTTTTATATGGCTTCTTCCGCTGACCGGACCTGGAGCCACTGAATCCGGCATTGACTACCGTGTCCTCGGTATTATCACCGTTGCCTCGATGTCTATATTTGCTGCGTCGGGGCTTGCCCTTGCTGTTTTTGGCTTCCGAAGTGCCAGGTTCGCTTGTATTGTTATTACTGCGGGCTAGCCAGCTATCTTCGCCCGCACAAAAGTGGGTCATTAGTGCCGTGAGGGCTGCCATGGACTTCGGCTTTTCTTGGCTGAGGTGTCGAGCGAGCCATTTGTCCCGTATGCTATGTTTAAATGCCTCCAAGGCTTCAGCGTCCAGACAGTCGACGATCTGGTTCTTTTTGGTTAAGAACCTAGTCCAGAGTTTCCTGGCTGACTCTCCAAGCTCTTGAATTATGTGACTTAAGTCATCGGCATCTGGAGGTCGAATATATGTACCTTGGAAGTTGTCAAAGAAGGCTTCTTCCAAGTCCTCCCACCTGCCAATGGAATTTTCGGCAGGCTGTTTAGCCAGTGCTGAGCTGGCCCCTTGAGTTTTAGGGGGAGGTATTTAATGGCATGAAGGTCATCGCCGCGGGCCATATGAATATGGAGAATGAAGTCTTTGATCCATACCGTGGGGTCTGTGGTTCCATCATATGATTCAATATTCACGGGTTTGAACCCTTCCGGGAATTCATGTTCCATGACTTCATCCGTGAAGCAGAGAGGGTGTGCGGCGCCTCTATATCAGGCCAGTTCGTGACATAGTTCGGACGGAGTCCGTCTGTGGCTTTAAGCTCGGGCGTAACTATACTTGCCATGTTCGGCTCGATAGCCGTCGTCGTGCGTCGGGGCATGCCCCCATGATACATAAATCGATCTGGCCGGACTTGCTTTATTCTTCAGGCCCTGCCGGAGATCATATGTGTATCTTTGAGCAGTTTTGTCTCTGTCTTTATGGTAAGGTGGTACAGGCTGGTATTCTGCTTTGGTTGTCGCTTTGTCCGGACCACGTGGTGGTCGGTCAGCCGTATTGTGCGCTGATAGCACGGGCCCCAACACCTAGTCATAGAATTGAGGTAATAATTTGCGCTTTGGGTAACTTTTGCTGGGTTCTTGAGGCCGTATTCCTGGGCTGCCAGGACATCAGTCCATCTATCATTGAGCAGATCTTGATCAACTGAAGCTGTTGCTGTTTCTTTTTCAGGCTCCTTGCAGTGGCTATTAGCTGGCGCTTGAAGCGCTCCTACTCGAGAGGTTCCTCAGGCACGATGAAATCCTCAGTGCCGAGGCTCGCCTCATCCTCGCTGAGCGGAAGATAATTACTGTCCTCCGGGTCTTCATGTGTGGCCTGTTCACCAGGGCTAACTTGCCCATCTTCCCGTTCATTTTGTTTGGCAGTTGCCTCAATGGGGTCTTCATTGGCTTCGGCACCCTCCGGAGTGTTATCTTCTCCTGTGCTGGTGTTGCTATCTTTGCTGTGGCGTGACTTAGAGCGGCGCCGCTGACGCTGGTGCTTTGGTTATATCTTGGGAGGTTTATCCTCAACAGGATCTTCCTTGTCATCGCCGCTATTCTCTTTTGGTGCATCCACCATGTATACGTCATACAAGGAAGTGGCCGTCCAGCGTCCGGTAAACGGCGGGTTTTGGGCCTCTTCTTGTCTGGCATTGTCATCCATACCATCGATGTCGTCGGAGCCGTAATCGAGCATGTCGGTCAGGTCTTCGACAGTGGCTATTAAGTGGGCGGGTGGGAAGCGAAATTCTCCATCATCAGCCTCCATTTCAAACCGGATATAATTCGGTTGTGAGTCCCCCGCTAGGGAGAGTGTTCTTAATGAGTTTAGCACATCGCCTAAAGGTGAGTGCCGGAAGATGACCACAGAGCTGAATTCAACGATCGACGCCCGATCAAGCTCATCGTGCATGGACGCACATGCCTGAGGTTCTGGCAACACAGATCTCACTTGATGTTGGGTCTGTGTGCGGCTCCAACGCCGCTGAGTCACCGGCCTCCATGGCGGGGCTGAGCTTCCCATCCTCGGATGGCATGATCTGCTCCAGATCTAAGGCTGGAGCAGTTGCAGTTTCTATCCCGTGGATGTAGTTCGATGACAGGTTTAAGCCATGTTCATCGTGGTGACAGGGAGCGGCTACTGCCGCGGTCTCGTATCTGTCAAAGATCAAGTCTCCGCGGATGTCCGCGACGTAGTTCAAGCTTCCAAATCTGATCTGATGGCCAGGGGCGTAGCTATCGATCTGCTCTAGATGGCCAAGCGAGTTGGCCCACAGAGCGAAGACGCCGAACACGAAGATCTGTCCAAGGAGGAAGGTTTCTCCCTGGATAATGTTGTTGTGGATGATTGATGGGGCCATCGAACCTCTTGGCGATGGCACAGCGGAACTCTCAATGAAAGCAAAAATGTCGGTGTCAAAACCGGCGGATCTCGGGTAGGGGGTCCTGAACTATGCGTCTGAGGTTGATGGTAACAGGAGATAGGGAACATAATGTTTACCCAGGTTTGGGCCCTCTCGATGGAGGTAAAACCCTACGTCCTGCTAGATTAATATTGATGAGTATGGGGGTTACAAGAGTTGATCTACCACGAGATTGTAATGGCTAAACCCTAGAAGTCTAGCCTATCTGATTATGATTGTCATTACAGACAAAACCCTCCAGTTTATATAGACACTGGAGGGGACTAGGGTTATACAAAGTCGGTTACAGTGAAAGGAATCTTTATATTTGGTCGCCAAGCTTGCCTTCCACGTCAAGGAGAGTCCCATTCGGACACGGGTAGAGTCTTCGGTCTTTGTATCTTCACAGCCCATCAGTCCGGCCCATTGCTAACAGGCCGGACGCCCAAGGACCCCTTAGTCCAGGACTCCCTCAATGATAGAGGCAAAGGTGTCCCGATGTTTCGATGAGATGGTGGCTATCGTTTTCTGTGGGAGTCGACCTTGACGATCCGACTACGAACGTGCGAGACATCGCGCCTTAGCAATCGCTAAACCAACTTCCGAGGGTTATTGACCACGCCGGAGCACGATCAACCTGACCACGAGGGTCTGTTTCCTGCAAGCAAACGAAGAACAAGCAAGAAACTGAGATTGCAATCTGGATATTCCGAATATAAGATGAAAGCTTTATTGATCAAGGTGGGGTTCTGTGACGCCTTGGTCTGGTCGTTGAACACAAACGAAGTACGCGAAGTTGCAGCTATGGCAAACTTTTAATCTAAACAAAACCCAGAGTCTAAACGACGCCCTAAGGGTTGTATATATGGAGGAAGAGGGGGGAATTTCGTGGCCCTTGAGGGTGGGGTCCGAAACCAACCCTAACTCTTGTTTCCCCACACATACGGACTCCAAAAATAGCCTATACTTAAGTATTTCGAAATTACATGGGCCTGGCCCATTAATAAGGTGACGCAGCACCTAGAATAGCCTATGGACGAATATTATGAAGTGGCATCTTGTATATTTCGTCCAAGGCTTCATGCACTCCTTATGGCGGCTTCAAAGTCCTGAAATCATCACTTGTAACTTCGTTCTTGATCCCCTTGCGCATGCCATCAACTCCATGCGTGTTCTTGCTCCAATGTTCATCCTTCTCCAAGCTAGGCCCTTCATTTGTAAGCAAACAAATGTATCCAATTTAGGCAGCATCATAATCTCATGTTAGAATCATTACCAAGAAACGAAAGTACCTGGTAATTTAATTGGCATGCGCGAGCTCTAGTAATTGGTCCAGTATATGTAACAGTAGGGGTTGTGGGTGTAACAATGGTATTGATGTCCTCATCATCCCCCCTTCTTGAAATGAAGTCGTCCTTGACGGAAGCTCATCTTCCTCACCCAAATAAGGCTTCAAATCTGCAATGTTAAAAGTGGGACTAACCCCAAAATCTGCAGGTAGCTCAAGTTTATATGCATTATCATTTATTTTCTCTAACACCTTAAAAGGACCATCAGCACATGGCATTAGCTTTGATTTGCGCAAATTAGGAAATCTATCTTTACGCAAATGTCACCAAACAAGATCTCCAGGTGCAAACACAACCTGTTTTCTACCCTTATCTCCAGCAAGTTTATATTTAGCATTCACACGCTCAATGTTTTCCTTAGTTAACTCATGCATTTTTAAAATCAATTCAGAATGTTCTTTAGCATCAAAATTAACCTTCTCCGAAGATGGAAGAGGCAACAAATCAATAGGTGCACGAGGTAGGAAACCATACACAATTTCGAAAGGGCACATCTTAGTAGTAGAATGCAATGAACGATTATAAGCAAATTAAATATGAGGCAAGCATTCTTCCCACATTTTCTTATTATTCTTCAAAACAGCCCTAAGCAGAGTAGACAATGTTCTATTGACTACTTTAGTTTGGGGGTGACAAGTAGTACTAAAAAGCAGTTTAGTCCCCAACTTAGCCCATAAACATCTCCAAAAGTGGCTAAGAAATTTAGTATCACGATCTGAAACAATATTATTTGGCACAAGATGTAAGCAAATAATTTCACAAAAGAACAAATCAGCAACAATAACAGCATCATCGCTTTTTATGACATGGTATAAAGTGTGCCATTTTCGAGAACCTATCCACGACAACAAATATGCTATCCATCCCCTTCTTTGTTCGAGGTAAACCTAAAACAAAGTCCATAGATATATCCTCCCAAGGAACACTAGGTACAGGCAAAGGCATATATAAACCATGAGGATTGAGTCGTGACTTAGCTCTTTGACATGTAGTGCAGCGAGCAACAAAACGCTCAACATCCCGTCTCATCTTTGGCCAAAAGAAATGTGTAGCAAGTATATCCTCCGTCTTCTTGACGTCAAAGTGTCCCATTAATCCTCCTCCATGCGCCTCCTGTAACAACAAAAGACGAACGGAGCTAGCTGGAATGCATAGCTTGTTAGCACGAAACACAAATCCATCGTTAAGAACGAACTTGTTCCAAGTTCTCCCTTCCTTACAATTCTGCAATACATCTTTAAATTCAGCATCATGAACATATTGATCTTTGATGGTCTCCAACCCAAATTTTTTAAAGTCAAGTTGTGAAAGCATAGTATAACGACGAGACAATGCATCAGCAATAACATTTTCTTTACCCTTCTTGTGTTTAATGACATAAGGGAAAGTCTCAATGAATTCAACCCATTTAGCATGTCTACGGTTCAGTTTTGCTTGACTTTTAATGTGTTTCAAAGATTCATGATCAAAATGTATAACAAATTCTTTGGGCCACAAATAATGTTGCCATGTTTCTAAAGTCCGAACAAGAGCATATAATTCTTTATCATAAGTAGAATAGTTCAGACTAGGCCCTCTCAATTTTTCAGAAAAGTATGCAACAGGTTTGCCATCTTGTAATAACACACCTCCTAATCCAATTCCACTAGCATCACATTCAAGCTCAAAAGTCTTATTAAAATTAGGAAGTTGGAGTAAAGGAGCATGTGTCAACTTATCTTTCAATACCGTGAAGGCTTCTTCCTGTGCGGTACCCCAAACAAAAGGCACATCCTTCTTTGTAAGCTCGTTGAGAGGTGCAGCAATGGTGCTGAAATCTCTCACAAAACGCCTATAGAAACCAGCGAGGCCAAGGAAACTCCTCACTTGTGTGACCGTTTTGGGCTGCGGCCAACTCTCAATAGCTTCAATCTTGGCTTTATCAACTTCAATTCCCTGTGGAGTAACAACATAGCCAAGAAAAGATACTTGTTCGGTGCAAAAGGTGCACTTCCCAAGGTTACCAAACAAACGTGCATCACGTAGAGCGATAAAAACAGCACGTAAATGTTCCAAATGTTTTTCCAAAGATTTGCTATAAATCAGTATATCATCAATATAGACTACCACAAATCGTCCAATGAAAGCACGTAAAACTTCATTCATTAATCTCATAAAAGTACTAGGCGCATTAGTTAACCCAAAAGGCATGACTAACCACTCATATAAACCAAACTTAGTTTTAAATGTTGTTTTCCATTCATCTCCCAATTTTATACGAATTTGATGGTATCCACTACGCAATTCAACTTTGGAGAATATTGTAGAGCCACTCAATTCATCAAGCATATCATCAAGCCTAGGAATAGGATGACGATAACGAATAGTAATATTATTAATGCCTCTACAATCAACACACATACGCGACGTACCATCCTTTTTAGGCACTAGTATAATAGGAACAGCACAAGGACTAAGAGATTCGCGTATATAACCTTTGTCGAGTAGCTCCTGTACTTGACACATAATCTCCTTCGTCTCCTCTGGATTGGTATGGTATGGTGCACGGTTGGGTAGCGAAGCACCGGGAATTAAGTCAATTTGATGCTCAATCCCTCGAATAGGTGGTAATCCCGGTGGCACGTCTTGTGGAAAGACGTCAGCGAACTCCTGCAAAATGTTAGTGACAACAGGAGGCAAAGAGGAAGGCACGTCCTCGAATGAAAATAATGCCTCTTTGCACACAAAAGCATAGCAAACAGATTTGCTAAAATCTAGATCATCAATATCAGATTTGGTGGAAAGTAAACATGCACTTTTCAATTTAATTTCAGAAGCAACACTAGATTGTTTATTATTATTAGGCTGCATTTGTTGCTCAAATTCTTTTGCCCCAATCTGATTTTCACTCTTATTTTTCTCCTGTTTTGCTTTATTAGCTCTATTAATATCATCTTTCAAAATGGAATCATGAGTCATAGGAAGCAAAGTAATATTTTTATCGTTATGAACAAGAGTATACTGATTGTTTCTACCATGGTGTACAAAATTTTTATCAAATTGCCATGGTCTACCAAGTAATAAGGAACATGCTTGCATAGGTACCACATCACAATCAACATAATCAGCATATGTAGAGATACTAAAATGCACACGAACAGTACGTGTTACCTTAACCTTGCCGCTGTTGTTGAACCATTGGATGTAGTAAGGATGTGGATGTGGTCTTGTGGTGAGAGAAAGCTTCTCCACCATCTCCATGCTAGCCAAGTTGTTGTAGCTCCCTCTGTCTATTATGACGCGCACAGAACGTTCCTTCACAACTCCCTTGGTATGGAACAAATTGTGCCTCTGATTTTTCTCAGCTTGTGTGACCTGCACACTCAAAACACGTTGAGCAACTAAACATTCATACCTGTCAGCATCTTCAGGAGCCATGTATTGCGTCTCATGATCAGAATCGTCTCCACCGTGTTCGTCACGTGTAATAAGAGCCAAAGTCTCCTCATCATAGTCACTAGCAGACTCATACCCACCATCCTCAGTAAAAATCATCACACGCTTAGATGGGCATTCTCTCGCATAATGACCTCCACCCTTGCAACGTCGACAAATAATATCATGTGTTTGCCCTGTTGATGCCATGGATGAAGAAGAGCTCTTTGCATGCCCAGAAGGTGTGCTCTTGGCAGATAGTGGTGATTGTGCCTGCTTTATTGTATCACGGTTGGAGGTGGCAGCCGAGGAGGCGCCGGTGTAGCAGAACGTGTGGAAGTAGATGATGCACGTGTTGTCCATGATGAAGGTCGACCTGCAGAAAAGTTAGTCCGCGCCAATGCCTGTCGATCCTGCACTTCATGTTCAGCTTTACAAGCAAGATGGAATAAACGAGTGATATTAGTATACTCCTTATACTCTAGAATCGTCTGAATATCTCTATTTAATCCACCCATAAAACGTGCAAGCATAGCTTCATTCTCCTCAACAATACCACATCTAATCATGCCAGTTTGTAATTCCTGATAATATTCTTCTACAGAATTTTTTCCCTGTCTTAAGCGCTGCAATTTTTGAAGTAATTCACGTTGATAATATGGTGGAACCCAACGAGTACGCATAGCAGTTTTCAAAGCAGCCCAAGTAGCCGGAATAGGAAATAATCTACAATGCTCAGACCACCAAACACATGCAAAACTAGTGAAAGCCCAAACAGCAGCAGGAACACGTCTCTCCTCGGGATATTGTAAACATGTAAATCGTTGTTCAGTTTCTAACTCCCAAGTAAGATATATATCAGGAACATATCTACCCTCAAATGGTGGAATATTCAATTTTAGTTTAGGGAGATGGTCATGATCTCGTACCTGAGGGTGAGCCCTACCATTGCCATTATTTGCATGTGGACGACCTGGTGGTTGCTGTGCTGGTGGTGGCACGTAGTTCTAATTTTGATCAACCTCATCCTCATAATCTCCCACATAATCATCCTCCTCCACATCAGCAGTAGGAGCCACAGAAGTATCAACAGCAGCACCAGCAGTTTGGCCCGACTGAAGAGGGACACGGCTCGCTCGGCGGAGGGCTGTTTCCCGACGTGGAGGTAGTCGGTGTTGTTGCTGTTGTTGCAGAGGTGCGGCAGGAGCAGCCGGTGGTGGTGGTGGAAAACGCGAAAGCAATTCAGCAAACTTGTTATCGAGCTTTGTTTCAAACGTCTTCTCCATGCCATCTATCTTCTCCATGGCCTCTTCAAATCTGTTTATCACATCTTGCACCTGTACACTCATCATTTGCTGAACCATATCATGAAGCTCCTTGTTCGTCAAGTTCTCCCAGTCAGTCTCGTCGGATTGTGATCCTGGCATGGTTAGCAGCAATAGAAACACACAAGAATATGATCCTATAGACTACTAACAAGTGGTGGTGGTGGCGGGTGTCACAAATCCGTCAAGCAAATCTCAAATTCTTACCAGTTCTTACCCAGCAGCAGGCGGTGATCGGCAACCGTTATAGTCAAAACTCTCAAAAGCTTGGATAGAGCGATTGCCAGGGAGAGTCAAACACACAACGTAGATGTATGTGGAGCTGGGAAGGCTTATAGTATGGTAGCAAAAAGGGTCAGCAATAATCAATTCAGAGATGCAAAGTTGAATAAACGCTCAACGACGGTACTGTGCTGGTCCTAGGCTAGACCGTGCTAGAGACGCGAGCCTAGAACACTAACAAAATCACGGCGCTGCACGTAAATAAGGGAAAAGCACACACTGGAATTATTTTTTTTTGCTCTTTTTTTTTGCGCTCCTTTTTTTTTGCGAAAAATCACTATAATGGCGAGTGTCTCAAAACTCTTCCCTCGTCAAACTGATATGATGGGCACGAAATTTTTTTTTTCACTTTTTTTCGGAAATCAGGGCAGCGACGACGAAAAAGTGCGACAAAAAATCACTATGATGGCACGTGGCTCAAAAGACTCAGAAAAGCCTAAAAATAGGATAGGGAAAAAAAATTGCCCGTGAAAATTTTGGCCTAAAAACTGCCCGGGGGTCTCCAGACTCTTTTTTTCCGAGACCTACGCAGGCAAGGAAACACGAATCGGAATTTAGATTGATCTCAAGAACAAACCTAATATGAGAAGAACTCGGATTGGTGGTGGATATATGGTTGTGGTATATGGCAGCGGTGGTGGTATATGGTAGCGGTGGTGGTATATGGATACAGATTGGTGGTGGTATATGGATACGGATTGGTGGTGGTATATGGATATGGATTTAGAGCGGTGGTGGATAAGCAAAAGTCGTAGATGGGCGATGATGATGGTGCGGCGGCGGCGTGACAACTTATGACCAGAACTCGAAACTCTAAAAGACTAGACTCTAAGACCAGCAACTTGACACGACGATGCGACCGCAAATTCAACAAAGCAAAAATCCTAAAAAGATTATGCAAAGGCTCAGATTGGTTCGGATATGATGAACTAACCCTAAAAATTTTTTGTGGCTTTTTCGTGGACTGTAGGTATGAAGAACAGACTCGATCTAATCTACGAAAAACTGTAAAATCTCACCGAGCAATCTGGAAATCTGATACCACTTGATAGAGGCGAGGGTCCCGATGTTTCGATGAGATGGTGGCTATCGTTTTCTGTGGGAGTCGACTTTGACGATCCGACTACGAACATGCGAGACGTCGCGCCTTAGCAATCGCTAAACCAACTTCCGAGGATTATTGACCACGCTGGAGCACGATCAACCTGACCATGAGGGTATGTTTCCTGCGAGCAAACGAAGAACAAGCAAGAAACTGAGATTACAATCTGGATATTGCGAATATAAGATGAAAGCTTTATTGATCAAGGTGGGGTTCTGTGACGTCTTGGTCTGGTCGTTGGACACAAACGAAGTACGCGAAGTTGCAGCTAAGGCGAACTTTTATTCTAAACAAAACCCAAAGTCTAAACAACGCCCTAAGGGCTGTATATATGGAGGAAGAGGGGGGAATTTCGTGGCCCTTGAGGGTGGGGTCCGAAACCAACCCTAGCTCTTGTTTCCCCACACATACGGACTCTAAAAATAGCCTATACTTAAGTATTTCGAAATTACATGGGCCTGGCCCATTAATAAGGTGACGCAGCACCTAGAATAGCCTATGGACGAATATTATGAAGTGGCATCTAGTATATTTCGTCCAAGGCTTCATGCACTCCTTATGGCGGCTTTAAAGTCCTGAAATCATCACTTGTAACTCCGTTCTTGATCCCCTTGCGCATGCCATCAACTCCATGTGTGTTCTTGCTCCAATGTTCATCCTTCTCCAAGCTAGGCCCTTCATTTGTAAGCAAAACAAATGTATCCAATTTAGGCAACATCATAATCTCATGAACATTAGAATCATTACCAAGAAACGAAAGTACCTGGTAATTTAATTGGCGTGCGCGAGCTCTAGTAATTGGTCCAGTATATGTAACAGTAGGGGCTGTGGGTGTAACAATGGTATTGATGTCCTCATCAAATAGGATATAATCTACAATGCCCAGACCACCAAACACATGCAAAACTAGTGAATGCACAAACAGCAGCAGGAACACGTCTCTCCTCGGGATATTGTAAACATGTAAATCGTTGTTCAGTTTCTAACTCCCAAGTAAGATATATATCAAGAACATATCTACCCTCAAATGGTGGAATATTCAATTTTAGTTTAGGGAGATGGTCATGATCTCGTACCTGAGGGTGAGCCCTACCATTGCCATTATTTGCATGTGGACGACCTGGTGGTTGTTGTGCTGGTGGTGGCACGTAGTTCTGATTTTGATCAACCTCATCCTCGTAATCGCCGGCAAAATCATCCTCCTCCGCATCAGCAGCAGGATCCACAGAAGTATCAACAGCAGCACCAACAGTTTGGCCAGGTGCAAGAGGGAAACGGCTCGCTTGGCGGATGGCTGTTTCACGATGTGTAGGCAGTCATTGTAGTTGTTGTTGTAGAGGTGCGTTAGGTGCAGCCAGTGGTGGTGGTGGAAGACGCGCGAGCAATTCATTAAACCTGTTATCGAGCTTTGTTTCGAACGTCTTCTCCATGTCATCTATCTTCTCCATGGCCTCTTCAAATCTGTTTAGCACATCTTGCACCTGTCCATTCATCATTTGCTGAAATTTATCATGCATCTCCTTATTCGTCATGTTCTCCCAGTCAGTCTCGTCGGCTTGTGATCCTGCCATGGTTAGCAACAATAGAAACACACAAGAATATGATCCTACAGAATACTAACAAGAGGTGGTGGTGGTGTCACAAATCCGTCAAGCCAATCTCAAATTCTTACCAGTTCTTACCCAGCAGCAGGCGGTGATCGGCAACCGTCGTAGTCAAAACTCTCAAACCTTGGATAGAGCGATTACCAGGGAGAGTCAAATGCACGACGTAGATGTATGTGGAGCTGGGAAGGCTTATAATATGGTAGGAAAAAGGGTCAGCAATAATCAATTCAGAGATGCAAAGTTGAATAAACGCTCAACGACGGTACTGTGCTGGTCCTAGGCTAGACCGTGCTAGAGACGCGAGCCTAGAACACTAACAAAATCACGGCGCTGCACGTAAATAAGGGAAAAGCACACACTGGAACTATTTTTTTTCGCTCTTTTTTTTTTGCGCTCCTTTTTTTTTGCGCTCCTTTTTTTTGCGAAAAATCACTATAATGGCGAGTGTCTCAAAACTCTTCCCTCGTCAAACTGATAGGATGGGCACGAATTTTTTTTTCACTTTTTTCGGAAATCAGGGCAGCGACGACGAAAAAGTGCGACAAAAAATCACTATGATGGCACGTGGCTCAAAAGACTCAGAAAAGCCTAAAAATAGGATAGGGAAAAGAAATTTTGCCCGTGAAAATTTTGGCCTAAAAACTGCCCGGGGGTCTCCAGACTCTTTTTTTTCCGAGACCTACGCAGGCAAGGAAACACGAATCGGAATTTAGATTGATCTCAAGAACAAACCTAATATGAGAAGAACTCGGATTGGTGGTGGATATATGGCTGTGGTATATGGCAGCGGTGGTGGTATATGGTAGCGGTGGTGGTATATGGATGCGGATTGCTGGTGGTATATGGATATGGATTCAGAGCGGTGGCGGATAAGAAAAAGTGGTAGATGGGGACGATGATGGTGCGGCGGCGGCCTGACAACTTATGACCAGAACTCGAAACTCTAAAAGACTAGACTCTAAGACCAGCAACTTGACACGACGATGCGACCGCAAATTCAACAAAGCAAAAACCCTAAAAAGATTATGCAAAGGCTCAGATTGGTTCGGATATGATGAACTAACCCTAAAAAATTTTTGTGGCTTTTTCGTGGACTGTAGGTATGAAGAACAGACTCGATCTAATCTATGAAAAACTGTAAAATCTCACCGAGCAACCTGGAAACTGATACCACTTGATAGAGGCGAGGGTCCCGATGTTTCGATGAGATGGTGGCTATCGTTTTCTGTGGGAGTCGACTTTGACGATCCGACTACGAACGTGCGAGACGTCGCGCCTTAGCAATCGCTAAACCAACTTCCGAGGGTTATTGACCACGCCGGAGCACGATCAACCTGACCATGAGGGTCTGTTTCCTGCGAGCAAACGAAGAACAAGCAAGAAACTGAGATTACAATCTGGATATTGCGAATATAAGATGAAAGCTTTATTGATCAAGGTGGGGTTCTGTGACGTCTTGGTCTGGTCATTGGACACAAACGAAGTACGCGAAGTTGCAGCTATGGCGAACTTTTATTCTAAACAAAACCCAAAGTCTAAACAACGCCCTAAGGGTTGTCTATATGGAGGAAGAGGGGGGAATTTCGTGGCCCTTGAGGGTGGGGTCCGAAACCAACCCTAGCTCTTGTTTCCCCACACATACGGACTCTAAAAATAGCCTATACTTAAGTATTTCGAAATTACATGGGCCTGGCCCATTAATAAGGTGACGCAGCACCTAGAATAGCCTATGGACGAATATTATGAAGTGGCATCTTGTATATTTCGTCCAAGGCTTCATGCACTCCTTATGGCGGCTTTAAAGTCCTGAAATCATCACTTGTAACTCCGTTCTTGATCCCCTTGCGCATGCCATCAACTCCATGTGTGTTCTTGCTCCAATGTTCATCCTTCTCCAAGCTAGGCCCTTCATTTGTAAGCAAAACAAATGTATCCAATTTAGGCAGCATCATAATCTCATGAACATTAGAATCATTACCAAGAAACGAAAGTACCTGGTAATTTAATTGGCGTGCGCGAGCTCTAGTAATTGGTCCAGTATATGTAACAGTAGGGGCTGTGGGTGTAACAATGGTATTGATGTCCTCATCAAATAGGATATAATCTACAATGCTCAGACCACCAAACACATGCAAAACTAGTGAATGCACAAACAGCAGCAGGAACACGTCTCTCCTCGGGATATTGTAAACATGTAAATCGTTGTTCAGTTTCTAACTCCTAAGTAAGATATATATCAGGAACATATCTACCCTCAAATGGTGGAATATTCAATTTTAGTTTAGGGAGATGGTCATGATCTCGTACCTGAGGGTGAGCCCTACCATTGCCATTATTTGCATGTGGACGACATGGTGGTTGTTGTGCTGGTGGTGGCACGTAGTTCTGATTTTGATCAACCTCATCCTCGTAATCGCCGGCAAAATCATCCTCCTCCGCATCAGCAGCAGGATCCACAGAAGTATCAACATCAGCACCAATAGTTTGGCCAGGTGCAAGAGGGAAACGGCTCGCTTGGCGGATGGCTGTTTCACGATGTGTAGGTAGTCATTGTAGTTGTTGTTGTAGAGGTGCGTTAGGTGCAGCCAGTGGTGGTGGTGGAAGACGCGCGAGCAATTCATTAAACCTGTTATCGAGCTTTGTTTCGAACGTCTTCTCCATGTTGATAGAGGCGGAGGTGTCCCGTCTTTCGATGAGATGGTGGATTTCGCTTTGGTGGAAGTCGACTTTGACGATCCGACTACGAACGTGCGAGGACGTCGCGCCTTAGCAATCGCTAAACCAACTCCGAGAGGTTATTGACCACGCCGGAGCACGATCAACCTGACCACGAGGGTCTGTTTCCTGCGAGCAAACGAAGAACAAGCAAGAAACTAAGATTGCAATCTGGATATTGCGAATATAAGATGAAAGCTTTATTGATCAAGGTGGGGTTCTGTGACGCCTTTGTCTGGTCGTTGAACACAAACGAAGTACGCGAAGTTGCAGCTATGGCGAACTTTTAATCTAAACAAAACCCAAAGTCTAAACGATGCCCTAAGGGCTGTATATATGGAGGAAGAGGGGGGAATTTCGTGGCCCTTGGTGGAGGGGTCCGAAATCAACCCTATCTCTTGTTTCCCCACACATACGGACTCTAAAAATAGCCTATACTTATGTATTTCGAAATTACATGGGCCTGGCCCAATAATAAGGTGATGCAGCACCTAAAATAGCCCTGGGACGAAATTTATGAAGTGGCATCTTGTATATTTCGTCCAAGGCTTCATGCACCCATTATGGTGGCTTCAAAGTCCTGAAATCATCACTTGTAACTCCGTTCTTGTTCCCCTTGCGCATGCCATCATCTCCATGCTTGTTCTTGCTCCAATGTTCATCCTTCTCCAAGCTAGGCCCTTCATTTCTAAGCAAAACAAATGTATCCAATTTAGGCAGCATCATATTCTCATGAACATTAGAATCATTACCAAGAAACGAAAGTACCTGGTAATTTAGTTGGCGTGCACGAGCTCTAGTAATTGGTCCAGTATGTATAGCAGCAGGGGCTGTGGGTGTAACAATTGTATTGATGCGGAGGTGTCCCGTCTTTCGATGAGATGATGGATATCGCTTTGGTGGAAGTCGACTTTGACGATCCGACTACGAACGTGCGAGGACGTCGCGCCTTAGCAATCGCTAAACCAACTCCGAGAGGTTATTGACCACGCCGGAGCACGATCAACCTGACCACGAGGGTCTGTTTCCTGCGAGCAAACGAAGAACAAGCAAGAAACTAAGATTGCAATCTGGATATTGCGAATATAAGATGAAAGCTTTATTGATCAAGGTGGGGTTCTGTGACGCCGTTGTCTGGTC
This sequence comes from Triticum aestivum, assembly GCF_018294505.1. NCBI lineage: Eukaryota > Viridiplantae > Streptophyta > Magnoliopsida > Poales > Poaceae > Triticum > Triticum aestivum. The sequence continues at coordinate 69,289 of NW_025228096.1, forward strand.
GTTGAACACAAACGAAGTACGCGAAGTTGCAGCTATGGCGAACTTTTAATCTAAACAAAACCCAAAGTCTAAACGATGCCCTAAGGGCTGTATATATGGAGGAAGAGGGGGGAATTTCGTGGCCCTTGGTGGAGGGGTCCGAAATCAACCCTATCTCTTGTTTCCCCACACATACGGACTCTAAAAATAGCCTATACTTATGTATTTCGAAATTACATGGGCCTGGCCCAATAATAAGGTGACGCAGCACCTAAAATAGCCTCGGGACGAAATTTATGAAGTGGCATCTTGTATATTTCGTCCAAGGCTTCATGCACCCATTATGGTGGCTTCAAAGTCCTGAAATCATCACTTGTAACTCCGTTATTGTTCCCCTTGCGCATGCCATCATCTCCATGCTTGTTCTTACTCCAATGTTCATCCTTCTCCAAGCTAGGCCCTTCATTTGTAAGCAAAACAAATGTATCCAATTTAGGCAGCATCATATTCTCATGAACATTAGAATCATTACCAAGAAACGAAAGTACCTGGTAATTTAGTTGGCGTGCACGAGCTCTAGTAATTGGTCCAGTATGTATAGCAGCAGGGGCTGTGGGTGTAACAATTGTATTGATGTCCTCATCACATATTAAAAGTCAAGCTAAACTGAATCGTAGACATGCTAAATGGGTTGAATTCATTGAGACTTTTCCTTATGTCATTAAACACAAGAAGGGAAAAGAAAATGTTATTGCTGATGCATTGTCTCGCCGCTATACTATGCTTTCACAACTTGACTTCAAAATATTTGGTTTGGAGACCATCAAAGATCAATATGTGCATGATGCTGATTTTAAAGATGTAATGCAGAATTGTAAAGAAGGAAGAATGTGGAACAAGTTCGTCGTTAACGATGGATTTGTGTTTCGTGCTAACAAGCTATGCATTCCAGCTAGCTCCGTTCGTCTTTTGTTGTTGCAGGAGGCGCATGGAGGAGGATTAATGGGACACTTTGGCATGAAGCAGACGGAGGACGTACTTGCTACACATTTCTTTTGGCCAAAGATGAGACGGGATGTTGAGCGTTTTATTGCTCGATGCAGTACATGTCAAAAAGCTAAGTCACGACTCAATCCTCATGGTTTATATATGCCTTTGCCTGTACCTAGTGTTCCTTGGGAGGATATATCTATGGACTTTGTTTTAGGTTTACCTCGAACAAAGAAGGGGAGGGATAGCATATTTGTTGTCGTGGATAGATTCTCGAAAATGGCACACTTTATACCATGTCATAAAAGCGATGATGCTGTTAATGTTGCTGATTTGTTCTTTCGTGAAATTATTCGCTTGCATGGTGTGCCAAATACTATTGTTTCAGATCGTGATACTAAATTTCTTAGCCATTTTTGGAGATGTTTATGGGCTAAGTTGGGGACTAAACTGCTTTTTAGTACTACTTGTCACCCCCAAACTGATGGACAAACTGAAGTAGTCAATAGAACGTTGTCTACTATGCTTAGGGCTGTTTTGAAGAATAATAAGAAAATGTGGGAGGAATACTTGCCTCATATTGAATTTGCTTATAATCGTTCATTGCATTCTACTATTAAGATGTGCCCTTTTGAAGTTGTGTATGGTTTCCTACCTCGTGCACCTATTGATTTGTTGCCTCTTCCATCTTCAGAGAAGGTTAATTTTGATGCTAAACAACGTGCTGAATTGATTTTAAAAATGCATGAGTTAACTAAGGAAAACATTGAGCGTATGAATGCTAAATATAAACTTGCTGGAGATAAGGGTAGAAAACATGTTGTGTTTGCAACTGGAGATCTTGTTTGGTTACATTTGCGTAAGGATAGATTTCCTGATTTGCGCAAATCAAAGTTAATGCCACGTGCTGATGGTCCCTTTAAGGTGTTAGAGAAAATAAATGATAATGCATATAAACTTGAGCTGCCTGCAGATTTTGGGGTTAGTCCCACTTTTAACATTGCAGATTTGAAGCCTTATTTGGGTGAGGAAGATGAACTTCCGTCGAGGACGACTTCATTTCAAGAAGGGGAGGATGATGAGGACATCAATACAATTGTTACACCCACAGCCCCTGCTGCTATACATACTGGACCAATTACTAGAGCTCGTGCACGCCAACTAAATTACCAGGTACTTTCGTTTCTTGGTAATGATTCTAATGTTCATGAGAATATGATGCTGCCTAAATTGGATACATTTGTTTTGCTTAGAAATGAAGGGCCTAGCTTGGAGAAGGATGAACATTGGAGCAAGAACAAGCATGGAGATGATGGCATGCGCAAGGGGAACAAGAACGGAGTTACAAGTGATGATTTCAGGACTTTGAAGCCACCATAATGGGTGCATGAAGCCTTGGACGAAATATAGAAGATGCCACTTCATAAATTTCGTCCCGAGGCTATTATAGGTGCTGCGTCACCTTATTATTGGGCCAGGCCCATGTAATTTCGAAATACATAAGTATAGGCTATTTTTAGAGTCCGTATGTGTGGGGAAACAAGAGATAGGGTTGATTTCGGACCCCTCCACCAAGGGCCACGAAATTCCCCCCTCTTCCTCCATATATACAGCCCTTAGGGCATCGTTTAGACTTTGGGTTTTGTTTAGATTAAAAGTTCGCCATAGCTGCAACTTCGCGTACTTCGTTTGTGTTCAACGACCAGACAAAGGCGTCACAGAACCCCACCTTGATCAATAAAGCTTTCATCTTATATTCGCAATATCCAGATTGCAATCTTAGTTTCTTGCTTGTTCTTCGTTTGCTCGCAGGAAACAGACCCTCGTGGTCAGGTTGATCGTGCTCCGGCGGGGTCAATAACCTCTCGGAGTTGGTTTAGCGATTGCTAAGGCGCGACGTCCTCGCACGTTCGTAGTCGGATCGTCAAAGTCGACTTCCACCAAAGCGAAATCCACCATCTCATCGAAAGACGGGACACCTTTGCCTCTATCAAGTTGATAGAGGCGAGGGTCCCAATCTTTCGATGAGATGATAACTATCGATTTGGTGGAGACGACTTTGACGATCCGACTACAAACGTGCACGACGTTGCGCCTTAGCAATCACTAAACCAATCTCCTGAGGTTACTGACGATGCTGGAAGCACGGTCAGCCTGACCACGAAGGTCTATTCCTGCAAGCAATCGAAGAACGAGCAAGAATATGATAAAGCAATCTGAATATTGCAAATAAATATGAAGTATTGATAATGGTGGGGATCCAGAAGCGGTCTTGGTCTGGTCGTTGGACACAAACGAAGTACACGAAGTTGCAATGGCTAACTTTTAACTAAACAAATCCCAAGGAAAAGCTACTAGATGGATCTACTTATATAGGAGCAAGGGGTGGCGGCCAAGGAGGTGGGAGGACGTCCCAAGGCAGCCTAAAACTAAATATAGGTCGTACAAGGCCAATGGGCCCAAGTGGAGGTGATGTAACACCTTTGGACTTGTAGTTTGACTCGGATTCTGCTGCAGCATCAGATTGTTTCGTCCACAACTCAACGCTCCGGACGAATTTGAAGGTGATTCCAATTGGGTTGGAAAGTGCACGAAATCTAGTTTCCAACAAAAAAAGAATCACCCAATTCGGAGTCCGTATGAAAAACTTGTGTGCGTTTTGAGTTAGGTGTGTCTGTGCAGTCCGAATCTGAATCCAGAACGTGAGAGACTTGGACTCTATCTTCTCTTGGGCCAAAAGTGACGTGAGAGAACTTTTTGGACAGCAAATAAACATCTCTTTCTTCCTTATCTTCATATTTGGATTGTACAAATGTCCCATACACCTGCAATTAGACAAAACACAAAAGTGTGTGAAGTATTTTTGTTCTGTATAACATAAATAGATTATTGAATAGTTTGCACTAGAAATCACCTGACAAATATGCATATATGCAATATTTTTGGTCATATCCAAGGTAGTCATGTCCTCATCACAACTTAGCCCATAAACATCTCCAAAAGTGGCTAAGAAATTTAGTATCACGATCTGAAATAATAGTATTTGGCACACCATGCAAGCGAATAATTTCACGAAAGAACAAATCAGCAACATTAACAGCATCATCGCTTTTATGACATGGTATAAAGTGTGCCATTTTCGAGAATCTATCCACGACAACAAATATGCTATCCCTCCCCTTCTTTGTTCGAGGTAAACCTAAAACAAAGTCCATAGATATATCCTCCCAAGGAACACTAGGTACAGGCAAAGGCATATATAAACCATGAGGATTGAGTCGTGACTTAGCTTTTTGACATGTAGTGCATCGAGCAATAAAACGCTCAACATCCCGTCTCATCTTTGGCCAAAAGAAATGTGTAGCAAGTACGTCCTCCGTCTTCTTCACGCCAAAGTGTCCCATTAATCCTCCTCCATGCGCCTCCTGCAACAACAAAAGACGAACGGAGCTAGCTGGAATGCATAGCTTGTTAGCACGAAACACAAATCCATCGTTAACGACAAACTTGTTCCACATTCTGCCTTCTTTACAATTCTGCATTAAATCTTTAAAATCAGCATCATGCACATATTGATCTTTGATGGTCTCCAAACCAAATATTTTGAAGTCAAGTTGTGAAAGCATAGTATAGCGACGAGACAATGCATCAGCAATAACATTTTCTTTTCCCTTCTTGTGTTTAATGACATAAGGGAAAGTCTCAATGAATTCAACCCATTTAGCATGTCTACGATTCAGTTTAGCTTGACTTTTAATATGTTTCAAAGATTCATGATCAGAATGTATAACAAATTCTTTGGGCCATAAATAATGTTGCCATGTTTCTAAAGTCCGAACAAGAGCATATAATTCTTTATCATAAGTAGAATAATTCAGACTAGGCCCACTCAATTTTTCAGAAAAGTATGCAACAGGTTTGCCATCTTGTAATAACACACCTCCTAATCCAATTCCACTAGCATCACATTCAAGCTCAAAAGTCTTATTAAAATCAGGAAGTTGGAGTAAAGGAGCATGTGTCAACTTATCTTTCAATACCGTGAAGGCTTCTTCCTGTGCGGTACCCCAAACAAAAGGCACATCCTTCTTTGTAAGCTCGTTGAGAGGTGCAGCAATGGTGCTGAAATCTCTCACAAAACGCCTATAGAATCCAGCGAGGCCAAGAAAACTCCTCACTTGTGTGACCGTTTTGGGCTGCATCCAACTCTCAATAGCTTCAATCTTGGCTTTGTCAACTTCAATTCCCTGTGGAGTAACAACATAGCCAAGAAAAGATACTCGGTCGGTGCAAAAGGTGCACTTCCCAAGGTTACCAAACAAACGTGCATCACGTAGAGCAATAAAAACAGCACGTAAATGTTCCAAATGTTCATCCAAAGATCTGCTATAAATCAGTATGTCATCAAAGTAAACTACCACAAATCGTCCAATGAAAGCACGTAAAACTTCGTTCATTAATCTCATGAAAGTACTAGGTGCATTAGTTAACCCAAAAGGCATGACTAACCACTCATATAATCCAAACTTAGTTTTAAATGCTGTTTTCCATTCATCTCCCAATTTCATACGAATTTGATGGTAGCCACTACGCAAATCAACTTTGGAGAATATTGTAGAGCCACTCAATTCATCAAGCATATCATCTAGCCTAGGAATAGGATGACGATAACGAATAGTAATATTATTAATGCCTCTACAATCAACACACATACGTGATGTACCATCCTTTTTCGGCACTAGAATAATAGGAACAGCACAAGGACTAAGGGATTCGCGTATATAACCTTTGTTGAGAAGCTCTTGTACTTGGCGCATAATCTCCTTCGTCTCCTCTGGATTGGTACGGTATGGTGCACGGTTTGGCAGTGAAGCACCGGGAATTAAGTCAATCTGATGCTCAATCCCTCGAATAGGCGGTAATCCCGGTGGCACGTCTTGTGGAAAGACGTCAGCGAACTCCTGCAAAATGTTAGTGACAGCAGGAGGCAAAGAGGAAGGCACGTCCTCGAATGAAAATAATGCCTCTTTGCACACAAAAGCATAGCAAACAGATTTGCTGAAATCTAGCTCATCAATATCAGATTTGGTGGCAAATAAACATGCACTTTTCAATTTAATTTCAGAAGCAACACTAGATGGTTTATTATTAGGCTTCATTTGTTGCTCAAATTCTTTTGCCACAATCTGATTTTCACTCTTATTCGTCTCCTGTTTTGCTTTATTAGCTCTATTAATATCATCTTTCAAAATGGAATCAGGAGTCATAGGAAGC
>NW_025228096.1:77673-167929 GCF_018294505.1 Triticum aestivum
CTCAAAACTCTTCCTAGCTCAAACGGACAGGATGGGCACGAAATTTTTTTTTCGACCAATTTTTTTTTTTTCGACTGCCCGGACCCAAAAACTGGAAACGGGTCAAAAAAAACTTCCTATAATGGCACCTGTCTCAAAACACTCAGAAACACCGAAAAATAGGATAGCCAAATTTTTTTTCGAAAAATGCGTTTTCGAAAAATTTTGGGCCTAAACGGAGCGTGGCTACCCGACTCCGGCAAGAAAACACGAATCGGAATCGGAATCTAGATTGATCCCGAAACCTACTCCGGCAAGAAAACACGAATCGGAATCTAGATTGATCCCGAAAACAAACCTAATAAGCAAGGAACTCGGATTGGTGGTGGATATATGGTGGTGGTATATGGCAGCGGTGGTAGTATTTGGATATGGATCGGTGGTGGTATATGGACACGGATTGGTGGTGGTATATGGATACGGATTCGGAGCGGTGGTGGTAGATGGCAGGGGCGATGATGATGGTGCGGCGACGGCGTGACAACTTGTGAACAGAACTCGAAACTCTAAAAGACTAGACGCTAAGACCAGCAACTGAACACGACGATGCAACCGCAAATTCAACAAAGCAAATACAGAAAAGATTATGCAAGGCTCAGATTGGTTCGGATGGGATGAACTAACCCTAATTTTTTTTTGGCTTTTTCGTGGACTATAGGTATGAAGAACAGACTCGATCTAAACTACGAAAAACTGTAAAATCTCACCAAGCAACCTGGAAATCTGATACCACTTGATAGAGGCGGAGGTGTCCCGTCTTTCGATGAGATGGTGGATTTCGCTTTGGTGGAAGTCGACTTTGACGATCCGACTACGAACGTGCGAGGACGTCGCGCCTTAGCAATCGCTAAACCAACTCCGAGAGGTTATTGACCACGCCGGAGCACGATCAACCTGACCACGAGGGTCTGTTTCCTGCGAGCAAACGAAGAACAAGCAAGAAACTAAGATTGCAATCTGGATATTGCGAATATAAGATGAAAGCTTTATTGATCAAGGTGGGGTTCTGTGACGCCTTTGTCTGGTCGTTGAACACAAACGAAGTACGCGAAGTTGCAGCTATGGCGAACTTTTAATCTAAACAAAACCCAAAGTCTAAACGATGCCCTAAGGGCTATATATATGGAGGAAGAGGGGGGAATTTCGTGGCCCTTGGTCGAGGGGTCCGAAATCAACCCTATCTCTTGTTTCCCCACACATACGGACTCTAAAAATAGCCTATACTTATGTATTTAGAAATTACATGGGCCTGGCCCAATAATAAGGTGACGCAGCACCTAAAATAGCCTCGGGACGAAATTTATGAAGTGGCATCTTGTATATTTCGTCCAAGGCTTCATGCACCCATTATGGTGGCTTCAAAGTCCTGAAATCATCACTTGTAACTCCGTTATTGTTCCCCTTGCGCATGCCATCATCTCCATGCTTGTTCTTGCTCCAATGTTCATCCTTCTCCAAGCTAGGCCCTTCATTTGTAAGCAAAACAAATGTATCCAATTTAGGTAGCATCATATTCTCATGAACATTAGAATCATTACCAAGAAACGAAAGTACCTGGTAATTTAGTTGGCGTGCACGAGCTCTAGTAATTGGTCCAGTATGTATAGCAGCAGGGGCTGTGGGTGTAACAATTGTATTGATGTCCTCATCACATGTCATCTATCTTCTCCATGGCCTGTTCAAATCTGTTTAGCACATCTTGCACCTGTCCATTCATCATTTGCTGAAATTTATTATGCAACTCCTTATTCGTCATGTTCTCCCAGTCAGTCTCGTCGGCTTGTGATCCTGCCATGGTTAGCAACAATAGAAACATACAAGAATATGATCCTACAGAATACTAACAAGAGGTGGTGGTGGTGTCACAAATCCGTCAAGCCAATCTCAAATTCTTACCAGTTCTTACCCAGCAGCAGGCGGTGATCGGCAACCGTCGTAGTCGAAACTCTCAAAGCTTGGATAGAGCGATTACCAGGGAGAGTCAAATGCACGACGTAGATGTATGTGGAGCTGGGAAGGCTTATAATATGGTAGGAAAAAGGGTCAGCAATAATCAATTCAGAGATGCAACGTTGAATAAACGCTCAACGACGGTACTATGCTGGTCCTAGGCTAGACCGTGCTAGAGACGCGAGCCTAGAACACTAACAAAATCACGGCGCTGCACGTAAATAAGGGAAAAGCACACACTGGAACTATTTTTTTTCGCTCTTTTTTTTGCGCTCCTTTTTTTTGCGAAAAATCACTATAATGGCGAGTGTCTCAAAACTCTTCCCTCGTCAAACTGATAGGATGGGCACGAATTTTTTTTTCACTTTTTTTCGGAAATCAGGGCAGCGACGACGGAAAAGTGCGACAAAAAATCACTATGATGGCACGTGGCTCAAAAGACTCAGAAAAGCCTAAAAATAGGATATTGAAAAAAAACATTTGCCCGTGAAAATTTTGGCCTAAAAACTGCCCGGGGGTCTCCAGTCTCTTTTTTTTCCGAGACCTACGCAGGCAAGGAAACACGAATCGGAATTTAGATTGATCTCAAGAACAAACCTAATATGAGAAGAACTCGGATTGGTGGTGGATATATGGTTGTGGTATATGGCAGCGGTGGTGGTATATGGTACCGGTGGTGGTATATGGATACAGATTGGTGGTGGTATATGGATACGGATTGGTGGTGGTATATGGATATGGATTCAGAGCGGTGGCGGATAAGCAAAAGTGGTAGATGGGCGATGATGATGGTGCGGCGGCGGCATGACAACTTATGACCAGAACTCGAAACTCTAAAAGACTAGACTCTAAGACCAGCAACTTGACACGACGATGCGACCGCAAATTCAACAAAGCAAAAACCATAAAAAGATTATGCAAAGGCTCAGATTGGTTCGGATATGATGAACTAACCCTAAAAAAATTTTGTGGCTTTTTCGTGGACTGTAGGTATGAAGAACAGACTCGATCTAATCTATGAAAAACTGTAAAATCTCACCGAGCAACCTGGAAATATGATACCACTTGATAGAGGCGAGGGTCCCGATGTTTCGATGAGATGGTGGCTATTGTTTTCTGTGGGAGTCGACTTTGACGATCCGACTACGAACATGCGAGACGTCGCGCCTTAGCAATCGCTAAACCAACTTCCGAGGGTTATTGACCACGCCGGAGCACGATCAACCTGACCACGAGGGTCTGTTTCCTGCGAGCAAACGAAGAACAAGCAAGAAACTGGGATTGCAATCTGGATATTGCGAATATAAGATGAAAGCTTTATTGATCAAGGTGGGGTTCTGTGACGTCTTGGTCTGGTCGTTGGACACAAACGAAGTACGCGAAGTTGCAGCTATGGCGAACTTTTATTCTAAACAAAACCCAAAGTCTAAATGACGCCCTAAGGGTTGTATATATGGAGGAAGAGGGGGGAATTTCATGGCCCTTGAGGGTGGGGTCCGAAACAACCCTAACTCTTGTTTCCCCACACATACGGACTGTAAAAATAGCCTATACTTAAGTATTTCGAAATTACATGGGCCTGGCCCATTAATAAGGTGACGCAGCACCTAGAATAGACTATGGACGAATATTATGAAGTGGCATCTTGTATATTTCGTCCAAGGCTTCATGCACTCCTTATGGCGGCTTTAAAGTCCTGAAATCATCACTTGTAACTCTGTTCTTGATCCCCTTGCGCATGCCATCAACTCCATGTGTGTTCTTGCTCCACTGTTCATCCTTCTCCAAGCTAGGCCCTTCATTTGTAAGCAAAACAAATGTATCCAATTTAGGCAGCATCATAATCTCATGAACATTAGAATCATTACCAAGATACGAAAGTACCTGGTAATTTAATTGGCGTGCGCGAGCTCTAGTAATTGGTCCAGTATATGTAACAGTAGGGGCTGTGGGTGTAACAATGGTATTGATGTCCTCATCAAATAGGATATAATCTACAATGCTCAGACCACCAAACACATGCAAAACTAGTGAATGCACAAACAGCAGCAGGAACACGTCTCTCCTCGGGATATTGTAAACATGTAAATCGTTGTTCAGTTACTAACTCCCAAGTAATATATATATCAGGAACATATCTACCCTCAAATGGTGGAATATTCAATTTTAGTTTAGGGAGATGGTCATGATCTCGTACCTGAGGGTGAGCCCTACCATTGCCATTATTTGCATGTGGACGACCTGGTGGTTGTTGTGCTGGTGGTGGCACGTAGTTCTGATTTTGATCAACCTCATCCTCGTAATCGCCGGCAAAATCATCCTCCTCCGCATCAGCAGCAAGATCCACAGAAGTATCAACAGCAGCACCAATAGTTTGGCCAGGTGCAAGAGGGAGACGGCTCGCTTGGCCGATGGCTGTTTCACGATGTGTAGGTAGTCATTGTAGTTGTTGTTGTAGAGGTGCGTTAGGTGCAGCCGGTGGTGGTGGTGGAAGACGCGCGAGCAATTCATTAAACCTGTTATCGAGCTTTGTTTCGAACGTCTTCTCCATGTCATCTATCTTCTCCATGGCCTCTTCAAATCTGTTTAGCACATCTTGCACGTGTCCATTCATCATTTGCAGAAATTTATCATGCAACTCCTTATTCGTCATGTTCTCCCAGTCAGTCTCATCGGCTTGTGATCCTGCCATGGTTAGCAACAATAGAAACAGACAAGAATATGATCCTACAAAATACTAACAAGAGGTGGTGGTGGTGTCACAAATCCGTCAAGCCAATCTCAAATTCTTACCAGTTCTTACCCAGCAACAGGCGGTGATCGGCAACCGTCGTAGTCAAAACTCTCAAAGCTTGGATAGAGCGATTACCAGGGAGAGTCAAATGCACGACGTAGATGTATGTGGAGCTGGGAAGGCTTATAATATGGTAGGAAAAAGGGTCAGCAATAATCAATTCAGAGATGCAAAGTTGAATAAACGCTCAACGACGGTACTGTGCTGGTCCTAGGCTAGACCGTGCTAGAGACGCGAGCCTAGAACACTAACAAAATCACGGCGCTGCACGTAAATAAGGGAAAAGCACACTCTGGAACTCTTTTTTTTGCTCTTTTTTTTGCGCTCCTCTTTATTTTTGCGAAAAATCACTATAATGGCGAGTGTCCCAAAACTCTTCCCTCGTCAAACTGATAGGATGGGCACGAAATTTTTTCCACTTTTTTTTTCAGAAATCAGGGCAGCGACAACGAAAAAGTGCGACAAAAAATCACTATGATGGCACGTGGCTCAAAAGACTCAGAAAAGCCTAAAAATAGGATAGGGAAAAAAAATTTGCCCGTGAAAATTTTGGCCTAAAAACTGCCCGGGGGTCTCCAGACTCTTTTTTTTCCGAGACTTACGCAGGCAAGGAAACACGAATCGGAATTTAGATTGATCTCAAGAACAAACCTAATATGAGAAGAACTCGGATTGGTGGTGGATATATGGTTGTGGTATATGGCAGCGGTGGTGGTATATGGTAACGGTGGTGGTATATGGATACAGATTGGTGGTGGTATATGGATACGGATTGGTGGTGGTATATGGATATGGATTCAGAGCGGTGGCGGATAAGCAAAAGTGGTAGATGGGCGATGATGATGGTGCTGCGGCGGCGTGACAACTTATGACCAGAACTCGAAACTCTAAAAGACTAGACTCTAAGACCAGCAACTTGACACGACGATGCAACCGCAAATTCAACAAAGCAAAAACCCCTAAAAAGATTATGCAAAGGCTCAGATTGGTTCGGATATGATGAACTAACCCTAAAATTTTTTTGTGGCTTTTTCGTGGACTGTAGGTATCAAGAACAGACTCGATCTAATCTATGAAAAACTGTAAAATCTCACCGAGCAACCTGGAAACTGATACCACTTGATAGAGGCGTGGGTCCCGATGTTTCGATGAGATGGTGGCTATCGTTTTCTGTGGGAGTCGACTTTGACGATCCGACTACGAACGTGCGAGACGTCGCGCCTTAGCAATCAGTAAACCAACTTCTGAGGGTTATTGACCACGCCGGAGCACGATCAACCTGACCACGAGGGTCTGTTTCCTGCGAGCAAACGAAGAACAAGCAAGAAACTGAGATTGCAATCTGGATATTGCGAATATAAGATGAAAGCTTTATTGATCAAGGTGGGGTTCTGTGACGTCTTGGTCTGGTCGTTGGACACAAACGAAGTACGCGAAGTTGCAACTATGGCCAACTTTTATTCTAAACAAAACCCAAAGTCTAAACGACGCCCTAAGGGCTGTATATATGGAGGAAGAGGGGGGAATTTCGTGGCCCTTGAGGGTGGGGTCCGAAACCAACCCTAACTCTTGTTTCCCCACACATACGGACTCTAAAAATAGCCTATACTTAAGTATTTCGAAATTACATGATCCTGGCCCATTAATAAGGTGACGCAGCACCTAGAATAGCCTATGGACGAATATTATGAAGTGGCATCTTGTATATTTCGTCCAAGGCTTCATGCACTCCTTATGGCGGCTTTAAAGTCCTGAAATCATCACTTGTAACTCCGTTCTTGATCCCCTTGCGCATGCCATCAACTCCATGTGTGTTCTTGCTCCAATGTTCATCCTTCTCCAAGCTAGGCCCTTCATTTGTAAGCAAAACAAATGTATCCAATTTAGGCAGCATCATAATCTCATGAACATTAGAATCATTACCAAGAAACGAAAGTACCTGGTAATTTAATTGGCGTGCGCGAGCTCTAGTAATTGGTCCAGTATATGTAACAGTAGGGGCTGTGGGTGTAACTATGGTATTGATATCCTCATCAAATATGATATAATCTACAATGCTCAGACCACCAAACACATGCAAAACTAGTGAATGTACAAACAGCAGCAGGAACACGTCTCTCCTCGGGATATTGTAAACATGTAAATCGTTGTTCAGTTTCTAACTCCCAAGTAAGATATATATCAGGAACATATCTACCCTCAAATGGTGGAATATTCAATTTTAGTTTAGGGAGATGGTCATGATCTCGTACCTGAGGGTGAGCCCTACCATTGCCATTATTTGCATGTGGACGACCTGGTGATTGTTGTGCTGGTGGTGGCACGTAGTTCTGATTTTGATCAACCTCATCCTCGTAATCGCCGGCAAAATCATCCTCCTCCGCATCAGCAGCAGGAGCCACAGAAGTATCAACAGCAGCACCAACAGTTTGGCCAGGTGCAAGAGGGAGACGGCTCGCTTGGCGGATGGCTGTTTCACGATGTGTAGGTAGTCATTGTTGTTGTTGTTGTAGAGGTGCGTTAGGTGCAGCCGGTGGTGGTGGTGGAAGACGCGCGAGCAATTCATTAAACCTGTTATCGAGCTTTGTTTCGAACGTCTTCTCCATGTCATCTATCTTCTCCATGGCCTCTTCAAATCTGTTTAGCACATCTTGCACCTGTCCATTCATCATTTGCTGAAATTTATCATGCAACTCCTTATTCGTCATGTTCTCCCAGTCAGTCTCATCGGCTTGTGATCCTGCCATGGTTAGCAACAATAGAAACACACAAGAATATGATCCTACAGAATACTAGGTGTCACAAATCCGTCAAGCCAATCTCAAATTCTTACCAGTTCTTACCCAGCAGCAGGCGGTGATCGGCAACCGTCATAGTCAAAACTCTCAAAGCTTGGATAGAGCGATTACCAGGGAGAGTCATATGCACGACGTAGATGTATGTGGAGCTGGGAAGGCTTATAATATGGTAGCAAAAAGGGTCAGCAATAATCAATTCAGAGATGCAAAGTTGAATAAACGCTCAACGACGGTACTGTGCTGGTCCTAGGCTAGACCGTGCTAGAGACGCGAGCCTAGAACACTAACAAAATCACGGCGCTGCACGTAAATAAGGGAAAAGCACACTCTGGAACTCTTTTTTTTGCTCTTTTTTTTGCGCTCCTCTTTTTTTTGCGAAAAATCACTATAATGGCGAGTGTCTCAAAACTCTTCCCTCGTCAAACTGATAGGATGGGCACGAATTTTTTTTTTCACTTTTTTTCGGAAATCAGGGCTGCGACGACGAAAAAGTGCGACAAAAAATCACTATGATGGCACGTGGCTCAAAAGACTCAGAAAAGCCTAAAAATAGGATAGGGAAAAAAATTTGCCCGTGAAAATTTTGGCCTAAAAACTGCCCGGGGTCTCCAGACTTTTTTTTCCGAGACCTTCGCAGGCAAGGAAACACGAATCGGAATTTAGGTTGATCTCAAGAACAAACCTAATATGAGAAGAACTCGGATTGGTGGTGGATATATGGTTGTGGTATATGGCAGCGGTGGTGGTATATGGTAGCGGTGGTGGTATATTGATGAGGACATCAATACAATTGTTACACCCACAGCCCCTGCTGCTATACATACCGGACCAATTACTAGAGCTCGTGCACGCCAACTAAATTACCAGGTACTTTCGTTTCTTGGTAATGATTCTAATGTTCATGAGAATATGATGCTGCCTAAATTGGATACATTTGTTTTGCTTACAAATGAAGGGCCTAGCTTGGAGAAGGATGAACATTGGAGCAAGAACAAGCATGGAGATGATGGCATGCGCAAGGGGAACAAGAACAGAGTTACAAGTGATGATTTCAGGACTTTGAAGCCACCATAATGGGTGCATGAAGCCTTGGATGAAATATACAAGATGCCACTTCATAAATTTTGTCCCGAGGCTATTTTAGGTGCTGCGTCACCTTATTATTGGGCCAGGCCCATGTAATTTCGAAATACATAAGTATAGGCTATTTTTAGAGTCCGTATGTGTGGGGAAACAAGAGATAGGGTTGATTTCGGACCCCTCCACCAAGGGCCACGAAATTCCCCCCCTCTTCCTCCATATATACAGCCCTTAGGGCATCGTTTAGACTTTGGGTTTTGTTTAGATTAAAAGTTCGCCATAGCTGCAACTTCGCGTACTTTGTTTGTGTTCAACGACCAGACAAAGGCGTCACAGAACCCCACCTTGATCAATAAAGCTTTCATCTTATATTCGCAATATCCAGATTGCAATCTTAGTTTCTTGCTTGTTCTTCGTTTGCTCGCAGGAAACAGACCCTCGTGGTCAGGTTGATCATGCTCCGGCGTGGTCAATAACCTCTCGGAGTTGGTTCAGCGATTGCTAAGGCGCGACGTCCTCGCACGTTCGTAGTCGGATCCTCAAAGTCGACTTCCACCAAAGCAATATTCATCATCTCATCGAAAGACGGGACACCTTTGCCTCTATCAAGTGGTATCAGAGCCTGTTGCTCGGTGAGATTTTACAGTTTTTAGTAGTTTAGATCGAGTCTGTTCTTCATACCTACAGTCCACGAAAAAGCCACAAAAAAAATTTAGGGTTAGTTCATCATATCCGAACCTATCTAAGCCTTTGCATAATCTTTTTAGGGTTTTGCTTTGTTGAATTTGCGGTTGCATCGTCGGTCTAGTTGCTGGTCTTAGAGTCTAGTCTTTTAGAGTTTCGAGTTCTAGTCATAAGTTGTCACGCCGCCGCCGCACCATCATCATCGCCCCTGCCATCTACCACCACCGCTCCGAATCCGTATCCATATACCACCACCAATCCGTGTCCATATACCACCACCGATCCATATCCATATACTACCACCGCAACCACCACCGCTGCCATATACCACCACCATATATCCACCACCAATCCGAGTTCCTTGCTTATTAGGTTTGACTTCGAGATCCATCTAGTTTCCGATTCGTGTTTCCTTGCCGGAGTAGGTTTCGGAAAAAAAATGAGTCGGGAAACCACGCTCCGTTTAGGCCCAAAATTTTTCGAAAACGCATTTTTCGAAAAAATTTCTGGCTATCCTATTTTTAGGTGTTTCTGAGTGTTTTGAGACAGGTGCCATTATAGGAAGTTTTTTTTGACCCGTTTCCAGTTTTTGGCTCCGGGCAGTCGAAAAAAAATTTGGTCGAAAAAAATTTTCGTGCCCATCCTGTCAGTTTGACCTAGGAAGAGTTTTGAGACACTCGCCATTATAGTGATTTTTCGCAAAAAAAAAGCAGCGCAAAAAAAAAGAGCGCAAAAAAAAGAGCGAAAAAAAAATTCAGAGTGTGCTTTTCCCTTGTTTACGTGCCGCGCCGTGATTTTGTTGGTGTCCTAGGCTCGCGTCTCTAGCACAGTCTAGCCTAGGACCAGCACAGTACCGTCGTTGAGCGTTTATTCAACTTTGCATCTCTGAATTGATTATTGCTGACCCTTTTTGCTACCATACTATAAGCCTTCCCAGCTCCACATACATCTACGTCGTGTGTTTGACCCTCCCTGGTAATCGCTCTATCCAAGCTTTGAGAGTTTTTGACTACAACGGTTGACGATCACCGCCTGCTGCTGGGTAAGAACTGGTAAGAATTTGAGATTTGCTTGAGGGATTTGTGATACACCACCACCACTTCTTAGTAGTCTATAGGATCATATTCTTGTGTGTTTCTATTGCTGCTAACCATGCCAGGATCACAAGCCGACGAGATTGACTGGGAGAACTTATCGAACAAGGAGCTTCATGATAAGTTTCAGCAAATGATGACTGAATAGGTACAAGATGTGCTGAACAATTTTGAAGAGGCCATGGAGAAGATCACTGGCCTTGAGAAGACGTTCGAAACAAAGCTCGATAACAGATTTAATGAACTGCTTGCGCGTCTTCCACCACCGGCTGCACCTGTCGCACCTCTGCAACAACAACAACTACGCCCCCTTCCGAATCAGTATGGACGAGCACAGCGTGTTCCTATTGAGCCAGGACAAAATTCTGGTGCCGCTGCTACTACTGTTGGTGCTTCTTTGGCTCCTGCTACTGCTGCTGCTGGTACCCAGGAGGATGATGAGTATGCGGGCGATTATGAGGATGAGGTTGATCAAAATCAGCACTACGTGCAGCCACCTGCACCACCACCAGCAGGTCGACCTCAGGTATATATTCGTAATGGTAGGCCTGCACCACCACCTCAGGTACGAGATGATGTCCATATTCCTAAACTGAAATTGAATATTCCACCATTTGAGGGTAGATATGTTCCTGATATATATCTTACTTGGGAGTTAGAAACTGAACAACGATTTACATGTTTACAATATCCTGAGGAGAGACGAGTTGCTGCTGCTGTTTGTGCTTTCACTAGTTTTGCATGTGTATGGTGGTCTGAACATTGTAGATTATATCCTATTCCAACTACTTGGGCTGCTTTGAAAACTGCTATGCGTACGCGTTGGGTTCCACCATATTATCAACGTGAATTGCTTCAAAAATTGCAGCGTTTAAGACAAGGGAAAAATTCTGTAGAAGAATATTATCAGGAATTACAAACTGGCATGATTAGATGTGGTATTGTTGAGGAGAATGAAGCTATGCTAGCACGTTTTCTGGGTGGATTAAATAGAGAGATTCAGACCATTCTAGACTATAAGGAGTATACTAATATCACTCGTTTATTCCATCTTGCTTGTAAAGCTGAACGTGAAGTGCAGGATCGACAAGCATTGGGGCGAACTAACTTTTCTGCAGGCCGACCTTCATCATGGACACCACGTGCATCTTCTACTTCAACTGCACCAGCACCTCCATCCGGTGCCACCTCCAGCCGTGATACAAGAAAACAGGCACAACCACCATTATCTGCCAAGAGCGCAACTGCGGGGCCTGCACAGCGTTCTTCTTCTTCCATGGCATCAACAGGGCACACAAGTGATATTATTTGTCGTCGTTGTAAGGGAGGAGGATTAATGGGACACTTTGGCGTGAAGAAGACGGAGGACGTACTTGCTACACATTTCTTTTGGCCAAAGATGAGACGGGATGTTGAGCGTTTTATTGCTAGATGCACTACATGTCAAAAAGCTAAGTCACGACTCAATCCTCATGGTTTATATATGCCTTTGCCTGTACCTAGTGTTCCTTGGGAGGATATATCTATGGACTTTGTTTTAGGTTTACCTCGAACAAAGAAGGGGAGGGATAGCATATTTGTTGTCGTGGATAGATTCTCGAAAATGGCACACTTTATACCATGTCATAAAAGCGATGATGCTGTTAATGTTGCTGATTTGTTCTTTGGTGAAATTATTCGCTTGCATGGTGTGCCAAATACTATTGTTTCAGATCGTGATACTAAATTTCTTAGCCACTTTTGGAGATGTTTATGGGCTAAGTTGGGGACTAAACTGCTTTTTAGTACTACTTGTCACCCCCAAACTGATGGACAAACTGAAGTAGTCAATAGAACGTTGTCTACTATGCTTAGGGCTGTTTTGAAGAATAATAAGAAAATGTGGGAGGAATGCTTGCCTCATATTGAATTTGCTTATAATCGTTCATTGCATTCTACTACTAAGATGTGCCCTTTTGAAGTTGTGTATGGTTTCCTACCTCGTGCACCTATTGATTTGTTGCCTCTTCCATCTTCGGAGAAGGTTAATTTTGATGCTAAACAACGTGCTGAATTGATTTTAAAAATGCATGAGTTAACTAAGGAAAACATTGAGCGCATGAATGCTAAATATAAACTTGCTGGAGATAAGGGTAGAAAACATGTTGTGTTTGCACCTGGAGATCTTGTTTGGTTATATTTGCGTAAGGATAGATTTCCTGATTTGCGCAAATCAAAGTTAATGCCACGTGCTGATGGTCCCTTTAAGGTGTTAGAGAAAACAAATGATAATGCATATAAACTTGAGCTGCCTGCAGATTTTGGGGTTAGTCCCACTTTTAACATTGCAGATTTGAAGCCTTATTTGGGTGAGGAAGATGAACTTCCGTCGAGGACGACTTCATTTCAAGAAGGGGAGGATGATGAGGACATCAATACAATTGTTACACCCACAGCCCCTGCTGCTATACGTACTGGACCAATTACTAGAGCTCGTGCACGCCAACTAAATTATCAGGTACTTTCGTTTCTTGGTAATGATTCTAATGTTCATGAGAATATGATGCTGCCTAAATTGGATACATTTGTTTTGCTTACAAATGAAGGGCCTAGCTTGGAGAAGGATGAACATTGGAGCAAGAACAAGCATGGAGATGATGGCATGCGCAAGGGGAACAAGAACGGAGTTACAAGTGATGATTTCAGGACTTTGAAGCCACCATAATGGGTGCATGAAGCCTTGGACGAAATATACAAGATGCCACTTCATAAATTTCGTCCCGAGGCTATTTTAGGTGCTGCGTCACCTTATTATTGGGCCAGGCCCATGTAATTTCGAAATACATAAGTATAGGCTATTTTTAGAGTCCGTATGTGTGGGGAAACAAGAGATAGGGTTGATTTCGGACCCCTCCACCAAGGGCCACGAAATTCCACCCTCTTCCTCCATATATACAGCCCTTAGGGCATCGTTTAGACTTTGGGTTTTGTTTAGATTAAAAGTTCGCCATAGCTGCAACTTCGCGTACTTCGTTTGTGTTCAACGACCAGACAAAGGCGTCACAGAACCCCACCTTGATCAATAAAGCTTTCATCTTATATTCGCAATATCCAGATTGCAATCTCAGTTTCTTGCTTGTTCTTCGTTTGCTCGCAGGAAACAGACCCTCGTGGTCAGGTTGATCGTGCTCCGGCGTGGTCAATAACCTCTCGGAGTTGGTTTAGCGATTGCTAAGGCGCGACGTCCTCGCACGTTCGTAGTCGAATCGTCAAAGTCGACTTCCACCAAAGCGAAATCCATCATCTCATCGAAAGACGGGACACCTCCGCCTCTATCAATTGCTGACCCTTTTTGCTACCATACTATAAGCCTTCCCAGCTCCACATACATCTACGTCGTGTGTTTGACTCTCCCTGGTAATCGCTCTATCCAAGTTTTGAGAGTTTTTGACTACAACGGTTGCCGATCACCGCCTGCTGCTGGGTAAGAACTGGTAAGAATTTGAGATTTGCTTGACGGATTTGTGATACACCACCACCACTTCTTAGTAGTCTGTAGGATCATATTCTTGTGTGTTTCTATTGCTGCTAACCATGCCAGGATCACAAGCCGACGAGATTGACTGGGAGAACTTATCGAACAAGGAGCTTCATGATAAGTTTCAGCAAATGATGACTGAACAGGTACAAGATGTGCTGAACAATTTTGAAGAGGCCATGGAGAAGATCACTGGCCTTGAGAAGACGTTCGAAACAAAGCTCGATAACAGATTTAATGAACTGCTTGCGCGTCTTCCACCACCGGCTGCACCTGTCGCACCTCTGCAACAACAACAACTACGCCCCCTTCCGCATCAGTATGGACGAGCACAACGTGTTCCTATTGTGCCAAGACACAATTCTGGTGCCGCTGTTACTGCTGTTGGTGCTTCTTTGGCTCCTGCTACTGCTCCTGCTGGTACCCAGGAGGAGGATGAGTATGCGGGCGATTATGAGGATGAGGTTGATCAAAATCAGATCTACGAGCAGCCACCAGCACCACCACCAGCAGGTCGACCTCAGGTATATATTCGTAATGGTAGGCCTGCACCACCACCTCAGGTACGAGATGATGTCCATATTCCTAAACTGAAATTGAATATTCCACCATTTGAGGGTAGATATGTTCCTGATATATATCTTACTTGGGAGTTAGAAACTGAACAACGATTTACATGTTTACAATATCCTGAGGAGAGACGAGTTGCTGCTGCTGTTTGTGCTTTCACTAGTTTTGCATGTGTATGGTGGTCTGAACATTGTAGACTATATCCTATTCCAACTACTTGGGCTGCTTTGAAAACTGCTATGCGTACTCGTTGGGTTCCACCATATTATCAACGTGAATTGCTTCAAAAATTACAGCGCTTAAGACAAGGAAAAAATTCTGTAGAAGAATATTATCAGGAATTACAAACTGGCATGATTAGATGTGGTATTGTTGAGGAGAATGAAGCTATGCTTGCACGTTTTCTGGGTGGATTAAATAGAGAGATTCAGACCATTCTAGACTATAAGGAGTATACTAATATCACTCGTTTATTCCATCTTGCTTGTAAAGCTAAACGTGAAGTGCAGGATCGACAAGCATTGGCGCGAACTAACTTTTCTGCAGGCCGACCTTCCTCATGGACGCCGCGTGCATCTTCTACTTCAACTGCACCAGCGCCTCAATCAGGTGCCTCCTACAGCCGTGATACAAGAAAGCAGGAACAACCACCATTATCTGCCAAGAGCGCACCTGCCGGGCCTGCACAGAGTTCTTCTTCTTCCAGGGCATCAACAGGGCACACAAGTGATATTATTTGTCGTCGTTGTAAGGGAGGAGGTCATTATGCGAGAGAATGCAAATCTCCGCGTGTGATGATTGCTACCGCGGATGGTGTATATGAGTCCGCTAGTGACTATGATGAGGAGACATTGGCTCTTATTACACGTGAAGAACATGGTGGAGATGATTCTGATCATGAGACGCAATACATGGCTCCTGAAGACGCTGACAGGTATGAATGTTTAGTTGCTCAACGTGTTTTCAGTGTGCAGGTCACACAAGCTGAGCAAAATCAGAGGCACAATTTGTTCCATACCAAGGGAGTTGTGAAGGAACGTTCTGTGCGCATCATAATAGACGGAGGGAGCTGCAACAACTTGGCTAGCATGGAGATGGTGGAGAAGCTTTCTCTCACCACAAGACCACATCCACATCCTTACTACATCCAATGGTTCAACAACAGCGGCAAAGTTAAGGTAACACGTACTGTTCGTGTGCATTTTAGTATCTCTACATATGCTGATTATGTTGATTGTGATGTGGTACCTATGCAAGCATGTTCCTTATTACTTGGTAGACCATGGCAATTTGATAAAAATTCTGTACACCATGGTAGAAACAATCACTATACTCTTGTTCATAAGGATAAAAATATTACTTTGCTTCCTATGACTCCTGATTCCATTTTGAAAGATGATATTAATAGAGCTAATAAAGCAAAACAGGAGAAGAATAAGAGTGAAAATCAGATTGTGGCAAAAGAATTTGAGCAACAAATGAAGCCTAATAGTAAACCATCTAGTGTTGCTTCTGAAATTAAATTGAAAAGTGCATGTTTATTTGCCACCAAATCTGATATTGATGAGCTAGATTTCAGCAAATCTGTTTGCTATGCTTTTGTGTGCAAAGAGGCATTATTTTCATTCGAGGACGTGCCTTCCTCTTTGCCTCCTGCTGTCACTAACATTTTGCAGGAGTTCGCTGACGTTTTTCCACAAGACGTGCCACCGGGATTACCGCCTATTCGAGGGATTGAGCATCAGATTGACTTAATTCCCGGTGCTTCACTGCCAAACCGTGCACCATACCGTACCAATCCAGAGGAGACGAAGGAGATTATGCGTCAAGTACAAGAGCTTGTCGACAAAGGTTATATACGCGAATCCCTTAGTCCTTGTGCTGTTCCTATTATTCTAGTGCCGAAAAAGGATGGTACATCATGTATGTGTGTTGATTGTAGAGGCATTAATAATATTACTATTCGTTATCGTCATCCTATTCCTAGGCTAGATGATATGCTTGATGAATTGAGTGGCTCTACAATATTCTCCAAAGTTGATTTGCGTAGTGGCTACCATCAAATTCGTATGAAATTGGGAGATGAATGGAAAACAGCATTTAAAACTAAGTTTGGATTATATGAGTGGTTAGTCATGCCTTTTGGGTTAACTAATGCACCTAGTACTTTCATGAGATTAATGAACAAAGTTTTACGTGCTTTCAT
Organism: Triticum aestivum; assembly: GCF_018294505.1. Taxonomy (NCBI): domain Eukaryota; kingdom Viridiplantae; phylum Streptophyta; class Magnoliopsida; order Poales; family Poaceae; genus Triticum; species Triticum aestivum. The sequence goes on from NW_025228096.1 coordinate 94,406, forward strand.
TGGATGATTTGTGGTAGTTTACTTTGATGACATATTGATTTATAGCAGATCTTTGGAAGAACATTTGGAACATTTACGTGCTGTTTTTATTGCTCTAGGTGATGCACGTTTGTTTGGTTAGCTTGGGAAGTGCACCTTTTGCACCGACCGAGTATCTTTTCTTGGCTATGTTGTTACTCCACAGGGAATTGAATTTGATAAAGCCAAGATTGAAGCTATTGAGAGTTGGCCGCAGCCCAAAACGGTCACACAAGTGAGGAGTTTTCTTGGCCTCGCCGGATTCTATAGGTGTTTTGTGAGAGATTTTAGCACCATTGCTGCACCTCTCAATGAGCTTACAAAGAAAGATGTGCCTTTTCTTTGGGGTACCGCACAGGAAGAAGCCTTCACGGTATTGAAAGATAAGTTGACACATGCTCCTTTACTCCAACTTCCTGATTTTAATAAGACTTTTGAGCTTGAATGTGATGCTAGTGGAATTGGATTAGGAGGTGTGTTATTACAAGATGGCAAACCTGTTGCATACTTTTCTGAAAAATTGAGTGGGCCTAGTCTGAATTATTCTACTTACGATAAAGAATTATATGCTCTTGTTCAGACTTTAGAAACATGGCAACATTATTTATGGCCCAAAGAATTTGTTATACATTCTGATCATGAATCTTTGAAACATATTAAAAGTCAAGCGAAACTGAATCGTAGACATGCTAAATGGGTTGAATTCATTGAGACTTTTCCTTATGTCATTAAACACAAGAAGGGAAAAGAAAATGTTATTGCTGATGCATTGTCTCGTCGCTATACTATGCTTTCACAACTTGACTTCAAAATATTTGGTTTGGAGACCATCAAAGATCAATATGTGCATGATGCTGATTTTAAAGATGTAATGCAGAATTTGTAAAGAAGGAAGAATGTGGAACAAGTTTGTTGTTAACGATGGATTTGTGTTTCGTGCTAACAAGCTATGCATTCCAGCTAGCTCCGTTCGTCTTTTGTTGTTGCAGGAGGCGCATGGAGGAGGATTAATGGGACACTTTAGCGTGAAGAAGACGGAGGACGTACTTGCTACACATTTCTTTTGGCCAAAGATGAGACGGGATGTTGAGCGTTTTATTGCTCGCTGCACTACATGTCAAAAAGCTAAGTCACGACTCAATCCTCATGGTTTATATATGCCTTTGCCTGTACCTAGTGTTCCTTGGGAGGATATATCTATGGACTTTGTTTTAGGTTTACCTCGAACAAAGAAGGGGAGGGATAGCATATTTGTTGTCGTGGATAGATTCTCGAAAATGGCACACTTTATACCATGTCATAAAAGCGATGATGCTGTTAATGTTGCTGATTTGTTCTTTCGTGAAACTATTCGCTTGCATGGTGTGCCAAATACTATTGTTTCAGATCGTGATACTAAATTTCTTAGCCACTTTTGGAGATGTTTATGGGCTAAGTTGGGGACTAAACTGCTTTTTAGTACTACTTGTCACCCCCAAACTGATGGACAAACTGAAGTAGTCAATAGAACGTTGTCTACTATGCTTAGGGCTGTTTTGAAGAATAATAAGAAAATGTGGGAGGAATGCTTGCCTCATATTGAATTTGCTTATAATCGTTCATTGCATTCTACTACTAAGATGTGCCCTTTTGAAGTTGTGTATGGTTTCCTACCTCGTGCACCTATTGATTTGTTGCCTCTACCATCTTCGGAGAAGGTTAATTTTGATGCTAAACAACGTGCTGAATTGATTTTAAAAATGCATGAGTTAACTAAGGAAAACATTGAGCGTATGAATGCTAAATATAAACTTGCTGGAGATAAGGGTAGAAAACATGTTGTGTTTGCACCTGGAGATCTTGTTTGGTTACATTTGCGTAAGGATAGATTTCCTGATTTGCGCAAATCAAAGTTAATGCCACGTGTTGATGGTCCCTTTAAGGTGTTAGAGAAAATAAATGATAATGCATATAAACTTGAGCTGCCTGCAGATTTTGGGGTTAGTCCCACTTTTAACATTGCAGATTTGAAGCCTTATTTGGGTGAGGAAGATGAACTTCCGTCGATGATAGAGGCAAAGGTGTCCCGTCTTTCGATGAGATGATGGATATCGCTTTGGTGGCAGTCGACTTTGATGATCCGACTACGAACGTGCGAGGACGTCGCGCCTTAGCAATCGCTAAACCAACTCCGAGAGGTTATTGACCACGCCGGAGCACGATCAACCTGACCACGAGGGTCTGTTTCCTGCGAGCAAACGAAGAACAAGCAAGAAACTGAGATTGCAATCTGGATATTGCGAATATAAGATGAAAGCTTTATTGATCAAGGTGGGGTTCTGTGACGCCTTTGTCTGGTCGTTGAACACAAACGAAGTACGCGAAGTTGCAGCTATGGCGAACTTTTAATCTAAACAAAACCCAAAGTCTAAGCGATGCCCTAAGGGCTGTATATATGGAGGAAGAGGGGGGAATTTCGTGGCCCTTGGTGGAGGGGTCCGAAATCAACCCTATCTCTTGTTTCCCCACACATACGGACTCTAAAAATAGCCTATACTTATGTATTTCGAAATTACATGGGCCTGGCCCAATAATAAGGTGACGCAGCACCTAAAATAGCCTCGGGACGAAATTTATGAAGTGGCATCTTGTATATTTCGTCCAAGGCTTCATGCACCCATTATGGTGGCTTCAAAGTCCTGAAATCATCACTTGTAACTCCGTTCTTGTTCCCCTTGCGCATGCCATCATCTCCATGCTTGTTCTTGCTCCAATGTTCATCCTTCTCCAAGCTAGGCCCTTCATTTGTAAGCAAAACAAATGTATCCAATTTAGGCAGCATCATATTCTCATGAACATTAGAATCATTACCAAGAAACGAAAGTACCTGATAATTTAGTTGGCGTGCACGAGCTCTAGTAATTGGTCCAGTACGTATAGCAGCAGGGGCTGTGGGTGTAACAATTGTATTGATGTCCTCATCATCCTCCCCTTCTTGAAATGAAGTCGTCCTCGACGGAAGTTCATCTTCCTCACCCAAATAAGGCTTCAAATCTGCAATGTTAAAAGTGGGACTAACCCCAAAATCTGCAGGCAGCTCAAGTTTATATGCATTATCATTTGTTTTCTCTAACACCTTAAAGGGACCATCAGCACGTGGCATTAACTTTGATTTGCGCAAATCAGGAAATCTATCCTTACGCAAATATAACCAAACAAGATCTCCAGGTGCAAACACAACATGTTTTCTACCCTTATCTCCAGCAAGTTTATATTTAGCATTCATGCGCTCAATGTTTTCCTTAGTTAACTCATGCATTTTTAAAATCAATTCAGCACGTTGTTTAGCATCAAAATTAACCTTCTCCGAAGATGGAAGAGGCAACAAATCAATAGGTGCACGAGGTAGGAAACCATACACAACTTCAAAAGGGCACATCTTAGTAGTAGAATGCAATGAACGATTATAAGCAAATTCAATATGAGGCAAGCATTCCTCCCACATTTTCTTATTATTCTTCAAAACAGCCCTAAGCATAGTAGACAACGTTCTATTGACTACTTCAGTTTGTCCATCAGTTTGGGGGTGACAAGTAGTACTAAAAAGCAGTTTAGTCCCCAACTTAGCCCATAAACATCTCCAAAAGTGGCTAAGAAATTTAGTATCACGATGTGAAATAATAGTATTTGGCACACCATGCAAGCGAATAATTTCACGAAAGAACAAATCAGCAACATTAACAGCATCATCGCTTTTATGACATGGTATAAAGTGTGCCATTTTCGAGAATCTATCCACGACAACAAATATGCTATCCCTCCCCTTCTTTGTTCGAGGTAAACCTAAAACAAAGTCCATAGATATATCCTCCCAAGGAACACTAGGTACAGGCAAAGGCATATATAAACCATGAGGATTGAGTCGTGACTTAGCTTTTTGACATGTAGTGCATCGAGCAATAAAACGCTCAACATCCCGTCTCATCTTTGGCCAAAAGAAATGTGTAGCAAGTACGTCCTCCGTCTTCTTCACGCCAAAGTGTCCCATTAATCCTCCTCCATGCGCCTCCTGCAACAACAAAAGACGAACGGAGCTAGCTGGAATGCATAGCTTGTTAGCACGAAACACAAATCCATCGTTAACGAGAAACTTGTTCCACATTCTTCCTTCTTTACAATTCTGCATTACATCTTTAAAATCAGCATCATGCACATATTGATCTTTGATGGTCTCCAAACCAAATATTTTGAAATCAAGTTGTGAAAGCATAGTATAGCGGCGAGACAATGCATCAGCAATAACATTTTCTTTTCCCTTCTTGTGTTTAATGACATAAGGGAAAGTCTCAATGAATTCAACCCATTTAGCATGTCTACGATTCAGTTTAGCTTGACTTTTAATATGTTTCAAAGATTCATGATCAGAATGTATAACAAATTCTTTGGGCCATAAATAATGTTGCCATGTTTCTAAAGTCCGAACAAGAGCATATAATTCTTTATCATAAGTAGAATAATTCAGACTAGGCCCACTCAATTTTTCAGAAAAGTATGCAACAGGTTTGCCATCTTGTAATAACACACCTCCTAATCCAATTCCACTAGCATCACATTCAAGCTCAAAAGTCTTATTAAAATCAGGAAGTTGGAGTAAAGGAGCATGTGTCAACTTATCTTTCAATACCGTGAAGGCTTCTTCCTGTGCGGTACCCCAAAGAAAAGGCACATCTTTCTTTGTAAGCTCATTGAGAGGTGCAGCAATGGTGCTGAAATCTCTCACAAAATGCCTATAGAATCCAGCGAGGCCAAGAAAACTCCTCACTTGTGTGACCGTTTTGGGTTGCGGCCAACTCTCAATAGCTTCAATCTTGTCTTTATCAACTTCTGATGAGGACATCAATACAATTGTTACACCCACAGCCCCTGCTGCTATACATACTGGACCAATTACTAGAGCTCGTGCACGCCAACTAAATTACCAGGTACTTTCGTTTCTTGGTAATGATTCTAATGTTCATGAGAATATGATGCTGCCTAAATTGGATACATTTGTTTTGCTTACAAATGAAGGGCCTAGCTTGGAGAAGGATGAACATTGGAGCAAGAACAAGCATGGAGATGATGGCATGCGCAAGGGGAACAAGAACGGAGTTACAAGTGATGATTTCAGGACTTTGAAGCCACCATAATGGGTGCATGAAGCCTTGGACGAAATATACAAGATGCCACTTCATAAATTTCGTCCCGAGGCTATTTTAGGTGCTGCGTCACCTTATTATTGGGCCAGGCCCATGTAATTTCGAAATACATAAGTATAGGCTATTTTTAGAGTCCGTATGTGTGGGGAAACAAGAGATAGGGTTGATTTCGGACCCCTCCACCAAGGGCCACGAAATTCCCCCCCTCTTCCTCCATATATACAGCCCTTAGGGCATCGTTTAGACGTTGGGTTTTGTTTAGATTAAAAGTTCGCCATAGCTGCAACTTCGCGTACTTCGTTTGTGTTCAACGACCAGACAAAGGCGTCACAGAGCCCCACCTTGATCAATAAAGCTTTCATCTTATATTTGCAATATCCAGATTGCAATCTTAGTTTCTTGCTTGTTCTTCGTTTGCTCACAGGAAACAGACCCTCGTGGTCAGGTTGATCGTGCTCCGGCGTGGTCAATAACCTCTCGGAGTTGGTTTAGCGATTGCTAAGGCGCGACGTCCTCGCACGTTCGTAGTCGGATCGTCAAAGTCGACTTCTGCCAAATCGATATTCATCATCTCATCGAAAGACGGGACACCTTTGCCTCTATCATATATGGATATAGATTGGTGGTGGTATATGGATACGGATTGGTGGTGGTATATGGATATGGATTCAGAGCGGTGGCGGATAAGCAAAAGTGGTAGATGGGCGATGATGATGGTGCGGCGGCGGCGTGACAACTTATGACCAGAACTCGAAACTCTAAAAGACTAGTCTCTAAGACCAGCAACTTGACACGACGATGCAACCGCAAATTCAACAAAACAAAAACCCTAAAAAGATTATGCAAAGGCTCAGATTGGGTCGGATATGATGAACTAACCCAAAAAAAAATTTGTGGCTTTTTCGTGGACTGTAGGTATGAAGAACAGACTCGATCTAATCTACGAAAAACTGTAAAATCTCACCGAGCAACCTGGAAATCTGATACCACTTGATATAGGCGAGGGTCCCGATGTTTCGATGAGATGGTGGCTATCGTTTTTTGTGGGAGTCGACTTTGACGATCCGACTACGAACGTGCGAGACGTCGCGCCTTAGCAATCGCTAAACCAACTTCCGAGGGTTAGTGACCACGCCGGAGCACGATCAACCTGACCACGAGGGTCTGTTTCTTGCGAGCAAACGAAGAACAAGCAAGAAACTGAGATTGCAATCTGGATATTGCGAATATAAGATGAAAGCTTTATTGATCAAGGTGGGGTTCTGTGACGTCTTGGTCTGGTCATTGGACACAAACGAAGTACGCGAAGTTGCAGCTATGGCGAACTTTTATTCTAAACAAAACCCAAAGTCTAAACGACGCCCTAAGGGTTGTATATATGGAGGAAGAGGGGGGAATTTTGTGGCCCTTGAGGGTGGGGTCCGAAACCAACCCTAACTCTTGTTTCCCCACACATACGGACTCTAAAAATAGCCTATACTTAAGTATTTCGAAATTACATGGGCCTGGCCCATTAATAAGGTGACGCAGCACCTAGAATAGTCTATGGACGAATATTATGAAGTGGCATCTTGTATATTTCGTCCAAGGCTTCATGCACTCCTTATGGCGGCTTTAAAGTCCTGAAATCATCACTTGTAACTCCGTTCTTGATCCCCTTGCGCATGCCATCAACTCCATGTGTGTTCTTGCTCCAATGTTCATCCTTCTCCAAGCTAGGCCCTTCATTTGTAAGCAAAACAAATGTATCCAATTTAGGCAGCATCATAATCTCATGAACATTAGAATCATTACCAACAAACGAAAGTACCTGGTAATTTAATTGGCGTGCGCGAGCTCTAGTAATTGGTCCAGTATATGTAACAGTAGGGGCTGTGGGTGTAACAATGGTATTGATGTCCTCATCAAATAGGATATAATCTACAATGCTCAGACCACCAAACACATGCAAAACTAGTGAATGCACAAACAGCAGCAGGAACACGTCTCTCCTCGGGATATTGTAAACATGTAAATCGTTGTTCAGTTTCTAACTCCCAAGTAAGATATATATCAGGAACATATCTACCCTCAAATGGTGGAATATTCAATTTTAGTTTAGGGAGATGGTCATGATCTCGTACCTCAGGGTGAGCCCTACCATTGCCATTATTTGCATGTGGACGACCTGGTGGTTGTTGTGCTGGTGGTGGCACGTAGTTCTGATTTTGATCAACCTCATCCTCGTAATCGCCGGCAAAATCATCCTCCTCCGCATCAGCAGCAGGATCCACAGAAGTATCAACAGCAGCACCAATAGTTTGGCCAGGTGCAAGAGGGAGACGGCTCACTTGGCGGATGGCTGTTTCATGATGTGTAGGTAGTCGTTGTTGTTGTTGTTGTAGAGGAGCGTTAGGTGCCGCCGGTGGTGGTGGTGGAAGACGCGCGAGCAATTCATTAAACCTGTTATCGAGCTTTGTTTCGAACGTCTTCTCCATGTCATCTATCTTCTCCATGGCCTCTTCAAATCTGTTTAGCACATCTTGCACCTGTCCATTCATCATTTGCTGAAATTTATCATGCAACTCCTTATTCGTCATGTTCTCCCAGTCAGTCTCGTCGGCTTGTGATCCTGCCATGGTTAGCAACAATAGAAACACACAAGAATATGATCCTACAGAATACTAACAAGAGGTGGTGGTGGTGTCACAAATCCGTCAAGCCAATCTCAAATTCTTACCAGTTCTTACCCAGCAGCAGGCGGTGATCGGCAACCGTCGTAGTCAAAACTCTCAAAGCTTGGATAGAGCGATTACCAGGGAGAGTCAAATGCACGACGTAGATGTATGTGGAGCTGGGAAGGCTTATAATATGGTAGCAAAAAGGGTCAGCAATAATCAATTCAGAGATGCAAAGTTGAATAAACGCTCAACGACGGTACTGTGCTGGTCCTAGGCTAGACCGTGCTAGAGACGCGAGCCTAGAACACTAACAAAATCATGGCGCTGCACGTAAATAAGGGAAAAGCACACTTTGGAACTCTTTTTTTTTCTCTTTTTTTTGCGCTCCTCTTTTTTTTTGCGAAAAATCACTATAATGGCGAGTGTCTCAAAACTCTTCCCTCGTCAAACTGATAGGATGGGCACGAAATTTTTTTTCAATTTTTTTTCGGAAATCAGGGCAGCGACGATGAAAAAGTGCGACAAAAAATCACTATGATGGCACGTGGCTCAAAAGACTCAGAAAAGCCTAAAAATAGGATAGGGAAAAAAAATTGCCCGTGAAAATTTTGGCCTAAAAACTGCCCGGGGGTCTCCAGACTCTTTTTTTTCCGAGACCTACGCAGGCAAGGAAACACGAATAATTGATCTCAAGAACAAACCTAATATGAGAAGAACTCGGATTGGTGGTGGATATACGGTTGTGGTATATGGCAGCGGTGGTGGTATATGGTAGCGGTGGTGGTATATGGATACAGATTGGTGGTGGTATATGGATACGGATTCGTGGTCGTATATGGATATGGATTCAGAGCGGTGGCGGATAAGCAAAGGTGGTAGATGGGGGATGATGACGGTGCGGCAGCGGCGTGACAACTTATGACCAGAACTCGAAACTCTAAAAGACTAACGCTAAGACCAGCAACTAGACACGACGATGCAACCGCAAATTCAACAAAGCAAAACCCTAAAAAGATTATGCAAAGGCTCAGATTGGTTCGGATATGATGAACTAACCCTTTTTTTTGGCTTTTTCGTGGACTGTAGGTATGAAGAACAGACTCGATCTAAACTACGAAAAACTGTAAAATCTCACCGAGCAACCCGGAAATCTGATACCACTTGATAGAGGCAAAGGTGTCCCGTCTTTCGATGAGATGATGGATATCGCTTTGGTGGCAGTCGACTTTAACGATCCGACTACGAACGTGCGAGGACGTCGCGCCTTAGCAATCGCTAAACCAACTCCGAGAGGTTATTGACCACGCCGGAGCACGATCAACCTGACCACGAGGGTCTGTTTCCTGCGAGCAAACGAAGAACAAGCAAAAAACTGAGATTGCAATCTGGATATTGCGAATATAAGATGAAAGCTTTATTGATCAAGGTGGGGGTCTGTGACGCCTTTGTCTGGTCGTTGAACACAAACGAAGTACGTGAAGTTGCAGCTATGGCGAACTTTTAATCTAAACAAAACCCGAAGTCTAAATGATGCCCTAAGGGCTGTATATATGGAGGAAGAGGGGGGAATTTCGTGGCCCTTGGTGGAGGGGTCCGAAATCAACCCTACCTCTTGTTTCCCCACACATACGTACTCTAAAAATAGCCTATACTTATGTATTTCGAAATTACATGGGCCTGGCCCAATAATAAGGTGACGCAGCACCTTAAATAGCCTCGGGACGAAATTTATGAAGTGGCATCTTGTATATTTCGTCCAAGGCTTCATGCACCCATTATGGTGGCTTCAAAGTCCTAAAATCATCACTTGTAACTCTGTTCTTGTTCCCCTTGCGCATGCCATCATCTCCATGCTTGTTCTTGCTCCAATGTTCATCCTTCTCCAAGCTAGGCCCTTCATTTGTAAGAAAAACAAATGTATCCAATTTAGGCAGCATCATATTCTCATGAACATTAGAATCATTACCAAGAAACGAAAGTACCTGGTAATTTAGTTGGCGTGCACGAGCTCTAGTAATTGGTCCAGTATGTATAGCAGCAGGGGCTGTGGGTGTAACAATTGTATTGATGTCCTCATCACATACCCACCATCCTCAGTAGCAATTATCACACGCTGAGATTGGCATTCTCTTGCAAAATGTCCTCTTCCCTTACAACGACGACAAATAATATCACTTGTGTGCCCTGTTGATGCCATGGAAGAAGAAGAGCTCTGCGCAGGTCCAGCAGGTGTGCTCTTGGCAGATAGTGGTGGTTGTGCCTTCTTTCTTGTATCACGTGATGAGGACATCAATACCATTGTTACACCCACAGCCCCTACTGTTACATATACTGGACCAATTACTAGAGCTCGCGCACGCCAATTAAATTACCAGGTACTTTCGTTTCTTGGTAATGATTCTAATGTTGATGAGATTATGATGCTGCCTAAATTGGATACATTTGTTTTGCTTACAAATGAAGGGCCTAGCTTGGAGAAGGATGAACATTGGAGCAAGAACACACATAGAGTTGATGGCATGCGCAAGGGGATCAAGAACGGAGTTACAAGTGATGGTTTTAGGACTTTAAACCCGCCATAAGGAGTGCATGAAGCCTTGGACGAAATATACAAGATGCCACTTCATAATATTCGTCCATAGGCTATTCTAGGTGATGCGTCACCTTATTAATGGGCCAGGCCCATGTAATTTCGAAATACTTAAGTATAGGCTATTTTTAGAGTCCGTATGTGTGGGGAAACAAGAGTTAGGGTTGGTTTCGGACCCCACCCTCAAGGGCCACGAAATTCCCCCCTCTTCCTCCATATATACAGCCCTTAGGGCGTCGTTTAGACTTTGGGTTTTGTTTAGATTAAAAGTTCACCATAGCTGCAACTTCGCGTACTTCGTTTGTGTCCAACGACCAGACCAAGACGTCACAGAACCCCACCTTGATCAATAAAGCTTTCATCTTATATTCGCAATATCTAGATTGCAATCTCAGTTTCTTGCTTGTTCTTCGTTTGCTCGCAGGAAACAGACCCTCGTGGTCAGGTTGATCGTGCTCCGGCATGGTCAATAACCCTCGGAAGTTGGTTTAGCGATTGCTAAGGCGCGACGTCTCACACGTTCGTAGTCGGATCGTCAAAGTCGACTCCCACAGAAAACGATAGCCACCATCTCATCAAAACATCGGGACACCTTAGCCTCTATCAAGTGGTATCAGATTTCCAGGTTGCTCGGTGAGATTTTACAGTTTTTCGTAGATTAGATCGAGTCTGTTCTTCATACCTACAGTCCACGAAAAAGCCACAAAATTTTTTTTAGGGTTAGTTCATCATATCCGAACCAATCTGAGCCTTTGCATAATCTTTTTAGGGTTTTTGCTTTGTTGAATTTGCGGTTGCATCGTCGTGTCAAGTTGCTGGTCTTAGAGCCTAGTCTTTTAGAGTTTCGAGTTCTGGTCATAAGTTGTCACGCCGCCGCCGCAGCATCATCATCGCCCATCTACCACTTTTGCTTATCCGCCACCGCTCTGAATCCGTATCCATATACCACCACCAATCCGTATCCATATACCACCACCAATCTGTATCCATATACCACCACCGCTACCATATACCACCACCGCTGCCATATACCACAACCATATATCCACCACCAATCCGAGTTCTTCTCATATTAGGTTTGTTCTTGAGATCAATCTAAATTCCGATTCGTGTTTCCTTGCCTGTGTAGGTCTCGGAAAAAAAAAGAGTCTGGAGACCCCCGGGCAGTTTTTAGGCCAAAATTTTCACGGGCAAATTTTGTTTTTCCCTATCCTATTTTTAGGCTTTTCTGAGTCTTTTGAGCCATGTGCCATCATAGTGATTTTTTGTCGCACTTTTTCGTCGTCGCTGCCCTAATTTCCGAAAAAAAAGTGAAAAAAAATATTTTGTGCCCATCCTATCAGTTTGACGAGGGAAGAGTTTTGAGACACTCGCGATTATAGTGATTTTTCGCAAAAAAAAAGAGGAGCGCTGATGAGGACATCAATACAATTGTTACACCCATAGCCCCTGCTGCTATACATACTGGACCAATTACTAGAGCTCGTGCACGCCAACTAAATTACCAGGTACTTTCGTTTCTTTGTAATGATTCTAATGTTCATGAGAATATGATGCTGCCTAAATTGGATACATTTGTTTTGCTTACAAATGAAGGGCCTAGCTTGGAGAAGGATGAACATTGGAGCAAGAACAAGCATGGAGATGATGGCATGCGCAAGGGGAACAAGAACGGAGTTACAAGTGATGATTTCAGGACTTTGAAGCCACCATAATGGGTGCATGAAGCCTTGGACGAAATATACAAGATGCCACTTCATAAATTTCGTCCCGAGGCTATTTTAGGTGCTGCGTCACCTTATTATTGGGCCAGGCCCATGTAATTTCGAAATACATAAGTATAGGCTATTTTTAGAGTCCGTATGTGTGGGGAAACAAGAGATAGGGTTGATTTCGGACCCCTCCACCAAGGGCCACGAAATTCCCCCCTCTTCCTCCATATATACAGCCCTTAGGGCATCGTTTAGACTTTGGGTTTTGTTTAGATTAAAAGTTCGCCATAGCTGCAACTTCGTGTACTTTGTTTGTGTTCAACGACCAGACAAAGGCGTCACAGAACCCCACCTTGATCAGTAAAGCTTTCATCTTATATTCGCAATATCCAGATTGCAATCTTAGTTTCTTGCTTGTTCTTCGTTTGCTCGCAGGAAACAGACCCTCGTGGTCAGGTTGATCGTGCTTCGGCGTGGTCAATAACCTCTCGGAGTTGGTTTAGCGATTGCTAAGGCGCGACGTCCTCGCACGTTCGTAGTCGGATCGTCAAAGTCGACTTCCACCAAAGCGATATCCATCATCTCATCGAAAGACGGGACACCTTTGCCTCTATCACCAAGATTAGAGGTCATATCAAAATGATTAAACATTGGTTCTTTTGCATCAATAGTTAATTCAATGGGTGCACTCAAAATTGTTGGTATTTCAGTTGTTTGATCACATGGCAAAGTCAAATTATCAACGTAGTCCTCTAAAATAGGTGGTGTGATCAAAGTAGTGGGTAGCTCATCAGATGGTGCATTCAAATTGATAAGGCATTCATCATTCTCATGTAGAGATGGAAGATCAGTACCTGTGTCTGATAGAGGCAAAGGTGTCCCGTCTTTCGATGAGATGGTGGATTTCGCTTTGGTGGAAGTCGACTTTGACGATCCGACTACGAACGTGCGAGGACGTCGCGCCTTAGCAATCGCTAAACCAACTCCGAGAGGTTATTGACCACGCCGGAGCACGATCAACCTGACCACGAGGGTCTGTTTCCTGCGAGCAAACGAAGAACAAGCAAGAAACTAAGATTGCAATCTGGATATTGCGAATATAAGATGAAAGCTTTATTGATCAAGGTGGGGTTCTGTGACGCCTTTGTCTGGTCGTTGAACACAAACGAAGTACGCGAAGTTGCAGCTATGGCGAACTTTTAATCTAAACAAAACCCAAAGTCTAAACGATGCCCTAAGGGCTGTATATATGGAGGAAGAGGGGGGAATTTCGTGGCCCTTGGTGGAGGGGTCCGAAATCAACCCAATCTCTTGTTTCCCCACACATACGGACTCTAAAAATAGCCTATACTTATGTATTTCGAAATTACATGGGCCTGGCCCAGTAATAAGGTGACGCAGCACCTAAAATAGCCTCGGGACGAAATTTATGAAGTGGCATCTTGTATATTTCGTCCAAGGCTTCATGCACCCATTATGGTGGCTTCAAAGTCCTGAAATCATCACTTGTAACTCCGTTCTTGTTCCCCTTGCGCATGCCATCATCTCCATGCTTGTTCTTGCTCCAATGTTCATCCTTCTCCAAGCTAGGCCCTTCATTTGTAAGCAAAACAAATGTATCCAATTTAGGCAGCATCATATTCTCATGAACATTAGAATCATTACCAAGAAACGAAAGTACCTGGTAATTTAGTTGGCGTGCACGAGCTCTAGTAATTGGTCCAGTATGTATAGCAGCAGGGGCTGTGGGTGTAACAATTGTATTGATGTCCTCATCATCCTCCCCTTCTTGAAATGAAGTCGTCCTCGACGGAAGTTCATCTTCCTCACCCAAATAAGGCTTCAAATCTGCAATGTTAAAAGTGGCACTAACCCCAAAATCTGCAGGCAGCTCAAGTTTATATGCATTATCATTTATTTTCTCTAACACCTTAAAGGGACCATCAGCACGTGGCATTAACTTTGATTTGCGCAAATCAGGAAATCTATCCTTATGCAAATGTAACCAAACAAGATCTCCAGGTGCAAACACAACATGTTTTCTACCCTTATCTCCAGCAAGTTTATATTTAGCATTCATGCGCTCAATGTTTTCCTTAGTTAACTCATGCATTTTTAAAATCAATTCAGCACGTTGTTTAGCATCAAAATTAACCTTCTCCGAAGATGGAAGAGGCAACAAATCAATAGGTGCACGAGGTAGGAAACCATACACAACTTCAAAAGGGCACATCTTAGTAGTAGAATGCAGTGAACGATTATAAGCAAATTCAATATGAGGCAAGCATTCCTCCCACATTTTCTTATTATTCTTCAAAACAGCCCTAAGCATAGTAGACAACGTTCTATTGACTACTTCAGTTTGTCCATCAGTTTGGGGGTGACAAGTAGTACTAAAAAGCAGTTTAGTCCCCAACTTAGCCCATAAACATCTCCAAAAGTGGCTAAGAAATTTAGTATCACGATCTGAAACAATAGTATTTGGCACACCATGCAAGCGAATAATTTCACGAAAGAACAAATCAGCAACATTAACAGCATCATCGCTTTTATGACATGGTATAAAGTGTGCCATTTTCGAGAATCTATCCACGACAACAAATATGCTATCCCTCCCCTTCTTTGTTCGAGGTAAACCTAAAACAAAGTCCATAGATATATCCTCCCAAGGAACACTAGGTACAGGCAAAGGCATATATAAACCATGAGGATTGAGTCGTGACTTAGCTTTTTGACATGTAGTGCATCGAGCAATAAAACGCTCAACATCCCGTCTCATCTTTGGCCAAAAGAAATGTGTAGCAAGTACGTTGATGAGGACATCAATACAATTGTTACACCCACAGCCCCTGCTGCTATACATACTGGACCAATTACTAGAGCTCGTGCACGCCAACTAAATTACCAGGTACTTTCGTTTCTTGGTAATGATTTTAATGTTCATGAGAATATGACGCTGCCTAAATTGGATACATTTGTTTTGCTTACAAATGAAGGGCCTAGCTTGGAGAAGGATGAACATTGGAGCAAGAACAAGCATGGAGATGATGGCATGCTCAAGGAGAACAAGAACGGAGTTACAAGTGATGATTTCAGGACTTTGAAGCCACCATAATGGGTGCATGAAGCCTTGGACGAAATATACAAGATGCCACTTTATAAATTTCGTCCCGAGGCTATTTTAGGTGCTGCGTCACCTTATTATTGGGCCAGGCCCATGTAATTTCGAAATACATAATTATAGGCTATTTTTAGAGTCCGTATGTGTGGGGAAACAAGAGATAGGGTTGATTTCGGACCCCTCCACCAAGGGCCACGAAATTCCCCCCCTCTTCCTCCATATATACAGCCCTTAGGGCATCGTTTAGACTTTGGGTTTTGTTTAGATTAAAAGTTCGCCATAGCTGCAACTTCGCGTACTTCGTTTGTGTTCAACGACCAGACAAAGGCGTCACAGAACCCCACCTTGATCAATAAAGCTTTCATCTTATATTCGCAATATCCAGATTGCAATCTCAGTTTCTTGCTTGTTCTTCGTTTGCTCGCAGGAAACAGACCCTCGTGGTCAGGTTGATCGTGCTCCGGCGTGGTCAATAACCTCTCGGAGTTGGTTTAGCGATTGCTAAGGCGCGACGTCCTCGCACGTTCGTAGTCGGATCGTCAAAGTCGACTTCCACCAAAGCGAAATCCACCATCTCATCGAAAGACGGGACACCTTTGCCTTTATCAAGTGGTATCAGATTTCCAGGTTGCTCGGTGAGATTTTACAGTTTTTCGTAGTTTAGATCGAGTCTGTTCTTCATACCTACAGTCCACGAAAAAGCCACAAAAAAAATTAGGGTTAGTTCATCATATCCGAACCAATCTGAGCCTTTGCATAATCTTTTTAGGGTTTTGCTTTGTTGAATTTGCGGTTGCATCGTCGTGTCTAGTTGCTGGTCTTAGAGTCTAGTCTTTTAGAGTTTCGAGTTCTGGTCATAAGTTGTCACGCCGCCGCCGCACCATCATCATCACCCCTGCCATCTACCACCACCGCTTATCCGCCACCGCTTCGAATCCGTATCCATATACCACCACAACTGTCATATACCACCACCGCTGCCATCTACCACCATATATCCACCACCAATTCGGGTTCTTGTCATATTAGGTTTGTTTTCGGGATCCATCTAGATTCCGATTCGTGTTTCCTTGCTGGAGTAGGTTTCGGAAAAAAAAAGAGTCGGGTAGCCACACTCCGTTTAGGCCCAAAATTTTTCGAAAACGCTTTTTTCGAAAAAATTTCTGGCTATCCTATTTTTAGGTTTTTTTTTGACCCGTTTCCAGTTTTTGGGTCCGGGCAGTCAAAAAAAATTGGTCAAAAAAAATTTCGTGCCCATCCTGTCAGTTTGAGCTAAGAAGAGTTTTGAGACACTCGCCATTATAGTGATTTTTCGCAAAAAAAAAGAGCGCAAAAAAAAGAGCGAAAAAATATATTCCAGAGTGTGCTTTTCCCTTGTTTACGTGCCGCGCCGTGATTTTGTTAGTGTTCTAGGCTCGCGTCTCTAGCACAGTCTAGCCTAGGACCAGCACAGTACCGTCGTTGAGCGTTTATTCAACTTTGCATCTCTGAATTGATTATTGCTGACCCTTTTTGCTACCATATTATAAGCCTTCCCAGCTCCACATACATCTACGTCGTGCGTTTGACTCTCCCTGGTAATCGCTCTATCCAAGCTTTGAGAGTTTTTGACTACAACGGTTGCCGATCACCGCCTGCTGCTCGGTAAGAACTGGTAAGAATTTGAGATTTGCTTGACGGATTTGTGACACCCACCACCACCACTTGTTCGTAGTCTGTAGGATCATATTCTTGTGTGTTTCTATTGCTGCTAACCATGCCAGGATCACAAGCCGACGAGATTGACTGGGAGAATTTTCTCGAACAAGGAGCTTCATGATAAGTTTCAGCAAATGATGACTGAACAGGTGCAAGATGTGCTGAACAATTTTGAAGAGGCCATGGAGAAGATCACTGGCTTTGAGAAGACGTTCGAAACAAAGCTCGATAACAAGTTTAATGAATTGCTCGCGCGTCTTCCACCACCACCACCCGCTGCAGCTAACGCACCTCTCCAACAACAACAACAACGACTACCTCCACGTCGCGAAGCAGACCTCCGCCGAGCAAGCCGTGTTCCTCTTGCGTTTGGCCAAACTGTTGGTGCTGCTGTTGATACTTCTGTGGCTCCTACTGCTGATGCGGAGGAGGATGATTATGTGGGAGATTATGAGGATGAGGTTGATCAAAATCAGATCTACGAGCAGCCACCAGCACCACCACCAGCAGGTCGACCTCAGGTATATATTCGTAATGGTAGGCCTGCACCACCACCTCAGGTACGAGATGATGTCCATATTCCTAAACTGAAATCGAATATTCCACCATTTGAGGGTAGATATGTTCCTGATATATATCTTACTTGGGAGTTAGAAACTGAACAACGATTTACATGTTTACAATATCCTGAGGAGAGACGAGTTGCTGCTGCTGTTTGTGCTTTCACTAGTTTTGCATGTGTATGGTGGTCTGAACATTGTAGATTGTATCCTATTCCAACTACTTGGGCTGCTTTGAAAACTGCTATGCGTACGCGTTGGGTTCCACCATATTATCAACGTGAATTGCTTCAAAAATTACAGCGCTTAAGACAAGGAAAAAATTCTGTAGAAGAATATTATCAGGAATTACAAACTGGCATGATTAGATGTGGTATTGTTGAGGAGAATGAAGCTATGCTTGCACGTTTTCTGGGTGGATTAAATAGAGAGATTCAGACCATTCTAGACTATAAGGAGTATACTAATATCACTCGTTTATTCCATCTTGCTTGTAAAGCTGAACGTGAAGTGCAGGATCGACAAGCATTGGGGCGAACTAACTTTTCTGCAGGCCGACCTTCATCATGGACACCACGTGCATCTTCTACTTCAACTGCACCAGCACCTCCATCCGGTGCCACCTCCAGCCGTGATACAAGAAAACAGGCACAACCACCATTATCTGCCAAGAGCGCACCTGCGGGGCCTGCACAGCGTTCTTCTTCTTCCATGGCATCAGCAGGGCACACAAGTGATATTATTTGTCGTCGTTGTAAGGGAGGAGGTCATTATGCGAGGAAATGCAAATCTCCGCGTGTGATGATTGCTACCGCGGATGGTGGATATGAGTCCGCTAGTGACTATGATGAGGAGACATTGGCTCTTATTACACGTGAAGAACATGGTGGAGATGATTCTGATCATGAGACGCAATACATGGCTCCTGAAGACGCTGACAGGTATGAATGTTTAGTTGCTCAACGTGTTTTGAGTGTGCAGGTCACACAAGCTGAGCAAAATCAGAGGCACAATTTGTTCCATACCAAGGGAGTTGTGAAGGAACGTTCTGTGCGCGTCATAATAGACGGAGGGAGCTGCAACAACTTGGCTAGCATGGAGATGGTGGAGAAGCTTTCTCTCACCACAAGACCACATCCACATCCTTACTACATCCAATGGTTCAACAACAGCGGCAAGGTTAAGGTAACACGTACTGTTCGTGTGCATTTTAGTATCTCTACATATGCTGATTATGTTGATTGTGATGTGGTACCTATGCAAGCATGTTCCTTATTACTTGGTAGACCATGGCAATTTGATAAAAATTCTGTACACCATGGTAGAAACAATCACTATACTCTTGTTCATAAGGATAAAAATATTACTTTGCTTCCTATGACTCCTGATTCCATTTTGAAAGATGATATTAATAGAGCTAAGAAAGCACAACAGGAGAAGAATAAGAGTGAAAATCAGATTGTGGCAAAAGAATTTGAGCAACAAATGAAGCCTAATAATAAACCATCTAGTGTTGCTTCTGAAATTAAATTGAAAAGTGCATGTTTATTTGCCACCAAATCTGATATTGATGAGCTAGATTTCAGCAAATCTATTTGCTATGCTTTTGTGTGCAAAGAGGCATTATTTTCATTCGAGGACGTGCCTTCCTCTTTGCCTCCTGCTGTTACTAACATTTTGCAGGAGTTCGCTGACGTTTTTCCACAAGACGTGCCACCGGGATTACCGCCTATTCGAGTGATTGAGCATCAGATTGACTTAATTCCCGGTGCTTCACTGCCAAACCGTGCACCATACCGTACCAATCCAGAGGAGACGAAGGAGATTATGCGTCAAGTACAAGAGCTTCTCAACAAAGGTTATATACGCGAATCCCTTAGTCCTTGTGCTGTTCCTATTATTCTAGTGCCGAAAAAGGATGGTACATCACGTATGTGTGTTGATTGTAGAGGCATTAATAATATTACTATTCGTTATCGTCATCCTATTCCTAGGCTAGATGATATGCTTGATGAATTGAGTGGCTCTACAATATTCTCCAAAGTTGATTTGCGTAGTGGCTACCATCAAATTCGTATGAAATTGGGAGATGAATGGAAAACAGCATTTAAAACTAAGTTTGGATTATATGAGTGGTTAGTCATGCCTTTTGGGTTAACTAATGCACCTAGTACTTTCATGAGATTAATGAACGAAGTTTTACGTGCTTTCATTGGACGATTTGTGGTAGTTTACTTTGATGACATATTGATTTATAACAGATCTTTGGAAGAACATTTGGAACATTTACGTGTTGTTTTTATTGCTCTACGTGATGCATGTTTGTTTGGTAACCTTGGGAAGTGCACCTTTTGCACCGACCGAGTATCTTTTCTTGGCTATGTTGTTACTCCACAGGGAATTGAAGTTGATAAAGCCAAGATTGAAACTATTGAGAGTTGGCCGCAGCCCAAAACGGTCACACAAGTGAGGAGTTTTCTTGGCCTCGCTGGATTCTATAGGCGTTTTGTGAGAGATTTCAGCACCATTGCTGCACCTCTCAATGAGCTTACAAAGAAAGATGTGCCTTTTCTTTGGGGTACCGCACAGGAAGAAGCCTTCACGGTATTGAAAGATAAGTTGACACATGCTCCTTTACTCCAACTTCCTGATTTTAATAAGACTTTTGAGCTTGAATGTGATGCTAGTGGAATTGGATTAGGAGGTGTGTTATTACAAGATGGCAAACCTGTTGCATACTTTTCTGAAAAATTGAGTGGGCCTAGTCTGAATTATTCTACTTATGATAAAGAATTATATGCTCTTGTTCGGACTTTAGAAACATGGCAACATTATTTATGGCCCAAAGAATTTGTTATACATTCTGATCATGAATCATTGAAACATATTAAAAGTCAAGCTAAACTGAATCGTAGACATGCTAAATGGGTTGAATTCATTGAGACTTTCCCTTATGTCATTAAACACAAGAAGGGAAAAGAAAATGTTATTGTTCATGCTTTGTCTCGTCGCTATACTATGCTTTCACAACTTGACTTCAAAATATTTGGTTTGGAGACCATCAAAGATCAATATGTGCATGATGCTGATTTTAAAGATGTAATGCATAATTGTAAAGAAGGAAGAATGTGGAACAAGTTTGTTGTTAACGATGGATTTGTGTTTCGTGCTAACAAGCTATGCATTCCAGCTAGCTCCATTCGTCTTTTGTTGTTGCAGGAGGCGCATGGAGGAGGATTAATGGGACATTTTGGCGTGAAGAAGACGGAGGACGTACTTGCTACACATTTCTTTTGGCCAAAGATGAGACGGGATGTTGAGTGTTTTATTGCTCGCTGCACTACATGTCAAAAAGCTAAGTCACGCCTCAATCCTCATGGTTTATATATGCCTTTGCCTGTACCTAGTGTTCCTTGGGAGGATATATCTATGGACTTTGTTTTAGGTTTACCTCGAACAAAGAAGGGGAGGGATAGCATATTTGTTGTCGTGGATAGATTCTCGAAAATGGCACACTTTATACCATGTCATAAAAGCGATGATGCTGTTAATGTTGCTGATTTGTTCTTTCGTGAAATTATTCGCTTGCATGGTGTGCCAAATACTATTGTTTCAGATCGTGATACTAAATTTCTTAGCCACTTTTGGAGATGTTTATGGGCTAAGTTGGGGACTAAACTGCTTTTTAGTACTACTTGTCACCCCCAAACTGATGGACAAACTGAAGTAGTCAATAGGACGTTGTCTACTATGCTTAGGGCTGTTTTGAAGAATAATAAGAAAATGTGGGAGGTGATGAGGACATGACTACCTTGGATATGACCAAAAATATTGCATATATGCATATTTGTCAGGTGATTTCTATTGCAAACTATTCAATAATCTATTTATGTTATCCAGAACAAAAATACTTCACACACTTTTGTGTTTTGTCTAATTGCAGGTGTATGGGACATTTGTACAATCCACATATGAAGATAAGGAAGAAAGAGATGTTTATTTGCTGTCCAAAAAGTTCTCTCACGTCACTTTTGGCCCAAGAGAAGATAGAGTCCAAGTCTCTCACGTTCTGGATTCAGATTCGGACTGCACAGACATACCTGACTCAAAACGCACACAAGTTTTTCATGCGGACTCCGAATTGGGTGATTCTTTTTTTGTTGGAAACTAGATTTCGTGCACTTTCCAACCCAATTGGAATCACCTTCAAATTAGTCTGGAGCGTTGAGTTGTGGACGAAACAATCTGATGCTGCAGCAGAATCCGAGTCAAACTACAAGTCCAAAGGTGTTACATCACCTCCACTTGGGCCCATTGGCCTTGTACGACCTAGATTTAGTTTTAGGCTGCCTTGGGACGTCCTCCCACCTCCTTGGCCGCCACCCCTTGCTCCTATATAAGTAGATCCATCTAGTAGCTTTTCCTTGGGATTTGTTTAGTTAAAAGTTAGCCATTGCAACTTCGTGTACTTCGTTTGTGTCCAACGACCAGACCAAGACTGCTTCCGGATCCCCACCATTATCAATACCTCATATATATTTGCAATAGTCAGATTGCTTTATCATATTCTTGCTCGTTCTTCGATTGCTTGCAGGAATAGACCTTCGTGGTCAGGCTGACCGTGCTTCCGGCATCGTCAGTAACCTCAGGAGATTGGTTTAGCGATTGCTAAGGCACAACGTCGTGCACGTTTGTAGTCGGATCGTCAAAGTCGTCTGCACCAAATCGATAGTTATCATCTCATCGAAAGATCGGGACCCTCGCCTCTATCAGGAGGAATGCTTGCCTCATATTGAATTTGCTTATAATCGTTCATTGCATTCTACTACTAAGATGTGCCCTTTTGAAGTTGTGTATGGTTTCCTACCTCGTGCACCTATTGATTTGTTGCCTCTTCCATCTTCGGAGAAGGTTAATTTTGATGCTAAACAACGTGCTGAATTGATTTTAAAAATGCATGAGTTAACTAAGGAAAACATTGAGCGCATGAATGCTAAATATAAACTTGCTGGAGATAAGGGTAGAAAACATGTTGTGTTTGCACCTGGAGATCTTGTTTGGTTACATTTGCATAAGGATAGATTTCCTGATTTGCGCAAATCAAAGTTAATGCCACGTGCTGATGGTCCCTTTAAGGTGTTAGAGAAAATAAATGATAATGCATATAAACTTGAGCTGCCTGCAGATTTTGGGGTTAGTGCCACTTTTAACATTGCAGATTTGAAGCCTTATTTGGGTGAGGAAGATGAACTTCCGTCGAGGACGACTTCATTTCAAGAAGGGGAGGATGATGAGGACATCAATACAATTGTTACACCCACAGCCCCTGCTGCTATACATACTGGACCAATTACTAGAGCTCGTGCACGCCAACTAAATTACCAGGTACTTTCGTTTCTTGGTAATGATTCTAATGTTCATGAGAATATGATGCTGCCTAAATTGGATACATTTGTTTTGCTTACAAATGAAGGGCCTAGCTTGGAGAAGGATGAACATTGGAGCAAGAACAAGCATGGAGATGATGGCATGCGCAAGGGGAACAATAACGGAGTTACAAGTGATGATTTCAGGACTTTGAAGCCACCATAATGGGTGCATGAAGCCTTGGACGAAATATACAAGATGCCACTTCATAAATTTCGTCCCGAGGCTATTTTAGGTGCTGCGTCACCTTATTATTGGGACAGGCCCATGTAATTTCGAAATACATAAGTATAGGCTATTTTTAGAGTCCGTATGTGTGGGGAAACAAGAGATAGGGTTGATTTCGGACCCCTCCACCAAGGGCCACGAAATTCCCCCCTCTTCCTCCATATATACAGCCCTTAGGGCATCGTTTAGACTTTGGGTTTTGTTTAGATTAAAAGTTCGCCATAGCTGCAACTTCGCGTACTTCGTTTGTGTTCAACGACCAGACAAAGGCGTCACAGAACCCCACCTTGATCAATAAAGCTTTTCATCTTATATTCGCAATATCCAGATTGCAATCTCAGTTTCTTGCTTGTTCTTCGTTTGCTCGCAGGAAACAGACCCTCGTGGTCAGGTTGATCGTGCTCCGGCGTGGTCAATAACCTCTCGGAGTTGGTTTAGCGATTGCTAAGGCGCGACGTCCTCGCACGTTCGTAGTCGGATCGTCAAAGTCGACTTCCAACAAAGCGATATCCATCATCTCATCGAAAGACGGGACACCTTTGCCTCTATCAAGTGGTATCAGTTTTCAGGTTGCTCGGTGAGAATTTCCAGTTTTCCTAGATTAGATTTATTTTCTTACCTATTGTCCAACGACCAGACCAAGACCGCTTACGGATCCCCACCTTTATCAATACCTCAATACAATTGTTACACCCACAGCCCCTGCTGCTATACATACTGGACCAATTACTAGAGCCCGTGCACGCCAACTAAATTACCAGGTACTTTCGTTTCTTGGTAATGATTCTAATGTTCATGAGAATATGATGCTGCCTAAATTGGATACATTTGTTTTGCTTACAAATGAAGGGCCTAGCTTGGAGAAGGATGAACATTGGAGCAAGAACAAGCATGGAGATGATGGCATGCGCAAGGGGAACAAGAACGGAGTTACAAGTGATGATTTCAGGACTTTGAAGCCACCATAATGGGTGCATGAAGCCTTGGACGAAATATACAAGATGCCACTTCATAAATTTCGTCCCGAGGCTATTTTAGGTGCTGCGTCACCTTATTATTGGGCCAGGCCCATGTAATTTCGAAATACATAAGTATAGGCTATTTTTAGAGTCCGTATGTGTGGGGAAACAAGAGATAGGGTTGATTTCGGACCCCTCCACCAAGGGCCACGAAATCCCCCCCTCTTCCTCCATATATACAGCCCTTAGGGCATCGTTTAGACTTTGGGTTTTGTTTAGATTAAAAGTTCGCCATAGCTGCAACTTCGCGTACTTCGTTTGTGTTCAATGACCAGACAAAGGCGTCACAGAACCCCACCTTGATCAATAAAGCTTTCATCTTATATTCGCAATATCCAGATTGCAATCTTAGTTTCTTGCTTGTTCTTCGTTTGCTCGCAGGAAACAGACCCTCGTGGTCAGGTTGATCGTGCTCCGGCGTGGTCAATAACCTCTCGGAGTTGGTTTAGCGATTGCTAAGGCGCGACGTCCTCGCACGTTCGTAGTCGGATCGTCAAAGTCGACTTCCACCAAAGCGAAATCCACCATCTCATCGAAAGACGGGACACCTTTGCCTCTATCAATTACTGCACCTCTCAACGAGCTTACAAAGAAGGATGTGCCTTTTGTTTGGGGTACCGCACAGGAAGAAGCCTTCACGGTATTGGAAGATAAGTTGACACATGCTCCTTTACTCCAACTTCCTAATTTCAATAAGACTTTTGAGCTTGAATGTGATGCTAGTGGAATTGGATTAGGAGGTGTGTTATTACAAGATGGAAAACCTGTTGCATACTTTTCTGAAAAATTGAGTGGGCCTAGTCTGAACTATTCTACTTATGATAAAGAATTATATGCTCTTGTTCGGACCTTAGAAACATGGCAACATTATTTATGGCCCAAGGAATTTGTTATACATTCTGATCATGAATCTTTGAAACACATTAAAAGTCAAGCAAAACTGAACCGTAGACATGCTAAATGGGTTGAATTCATTGAGACTTTCCCTTATGTCATTAAACACAAGAAGGGTAAAGAAAATGTTATTGCTGATGCCTTGTCTCGTCGTTATACTATGCTTTCACAACTTGACTTTAAAATATTTGGTTTGGAGACCATCAAAGATCAATATGTTCATGATGCTGAATTTAAAGATGTATTGCAGAATTGTAAGGAAGGGAGAACTTGGAACAAGTTCGTTCTTAACGATGGATTTGTGTTTCGTGCTAACAAACTATGCATTCCAGCTAGCTCCGTTCGTCTTTTGTTGTTGCAGGAGGCGCATGGAGGAGGACTAATGGGACATTTTGGCGTGAAGAAGACGGAGGACGTACTTGCTACACATTTCTTTTGGCCAAAGATGAGACGGGATGTTGAGCGTTTTATTGCTTGATGCACTACATGTCAAAAAGCTAAGTCACGACTCAATCCTCATGGTTTATATATGCCTTTGCCTGTACCTAGTGTTCCTTGGGAGGATATATCTATGGACTTTGTTTTAGGTTTACCTCGAACAAAGAAGGGGAGGGATAGCATATTTGTTGTCGTGGATAGATTCTCGAAAATGGCACACTTTATACCATGTCATAAAAGCGATGATGCTGTTAATGTTGCTGATTTGTTCTTTCGTGAAATTATTCGCTTGCATGGTGTGCCAAATACTATTGTTTCAGATCGTGATACTAAATTTCTTAGCAATTTTTGGAGATGTTTATGGGCTAAGTTGGGGACTAAACTGCTTTTTAGTACTACTTGTCACCCCCAAACTGATGGACAAACTGAAGTAGTCAATAGAACGTTGTCTACTATGCTTAGGGCTGTTTTGAAGAATAATAAGAAAATGTGGGAGGAATGCTTGCCTCATATTGAATTTGCTTATAATCGTTCATTGCATTCTACTACTAAGATGTGCCCTTTTGAAGTTGTGTATGGTTTCCTACCTCGTGCACCTATTGATTTGTTGCCTCTTCCATCTTCGGAGAAGGTTAATTTTGATGCTAAACAACGTGCTGAATTGATTTTAAAAATGCATGAGTTAACTAAGGAAAACATTGAGCATATGAATGCTAAATATAAACTTGCTGGAGATAAGGGTAGAAAACATGTTGTGTTTGCACCTGGAGATCTTGTTTGGTTACATTTGCGTAAGGATAGATTTCCGGATTTGCGCAAATCAAAGTTAATGCCACGTGCTGATGGTCCCTTTAAGGTGTTAGAGAAAATAAATGATAATGCATATAAACTTGAGCTGCCTGCAGATTTTGGGGTTAGTCCCACTTTTAACATTGCAGATTTGAAGCCTTATTTGGGTGAGGAAGATGAACTTCCGTCGAGGACGACTTCATTTCAAGAAGGGGAGGATGATGAGGACATCAATACAATTGTTACACCCACAGCCCCTGCTGCTATACATACTGTACCAATTACTAGAGCTCGTGCACGCCAACTAAATTACCAGGTACTTTCGTTTCTTGGTAATGATTCTAATGTTCATGAGAATATGATGCTGCCTAAATTGGATACATTTGTTTTGCTTACAAATGAAGGGCCTAGCTTGGAGAAGGATGAACATTGGAGCAAGAACAAGCATGGAGATGATGGCATGCGCAAGGGGAACAAGAACGGAGTTACAAGTGATGATTTCAGGACTTTGAAGCCACCATAATGGGTGCATGAAGCCTTGGACGAAATATACAAGATGCCACTTCATAAATTTCGTCCCGAGGCTATTTTAGGTGCTGCGTCACCTTATTATTGGGCCAGGCCCATGTAATTTCGAAATACATAAGTATAGGCTATTTTTAGAGTCCGTATGTGTGGGGAAACAAGAGATAGGGTTGATTGCGGACCCCTCCACCAAGGGCCACGAAATTCCCCCCTCTTCCTCCATATATACAGCCCTTAGGGCATCGTTTAGACTTTGGGTTTTGTTTAGATTAAAAGTTCGCCATAGCTGCAACTTCGCGTACTTCGTTTGTGTTCAACGACCAGACAAAGGCGTCACAGAACCCCACCTTGATCAATAAAGCTTTCATCTTATATTCGCAATATCCAGATTGCAATCTCAGTTTCTTGCTTGTTCTTCGTTTGCTCGCAGGAAACAGACCCTCGTGGTCAGGTTGATCGTGCTCCGGCGTGGTCAATAACCTCTCGGAGTTGGTTTAGCGATTGCTAAGGCGCGACGTCCTCGCACGTTCGTAGTCGGATCGTCAAAGTCGACTTCGACCAAAGCGAAATCCACCATCTCATCGAAAGACGGGACACCTTTGCCTCTATCAAGCGCAAAAAAAAAGAAAAAGAGAGAAAAAAAATAGTTCCAGAGTGTGCTTTTCCCTTATTTACGTGCAGCGCCATGATTTTGTTAGTGTTCTAGGCTCGCGTCTCTAGCACGGTCTAGCCTAGGACCAGCACAGTACCGTCGTTGAGCGTTTATTCAACTTTGCATCTTTGAATTGATTATTGCTGACCCTTTTTGCTACCATACTATTAGCCTTCCCAGCTCCACATACATCTACGTCGTGCGTTTGACTCTCCCTGGCAATCGCTCTATCCAAGGTTTTGAGAGTTTTGACTACAACGGTTGCCGATCACCGCCTGCAACTGGGTAAGAACTGGTAAGAATTTGAGATTTGCTTGACGGATTTGTGACACCCGCCACCACCACCACTTGTTAGTAGTCTGTAGGATCATATTCTTGTGTGTTTCTATTGCTGCTAACCATGCCAGGATCACACTCCGACGAGACTGACTGGGAGAACTTGACAAACAAGGAGCTTCATGATACGTTTCAGCAAATGATGAGTGTACAGGTGCAAGATGTGATAAACAGTTTTGAAGAGGCCATGGAGAAGATAGATGGCATGGAGAAGACGTTTGAAACAAAGCTCGATAACAAGTTTGCTGAATTGTTTTTGCGTTTTCCACCACTACCACCGGCTGCTCCTGCCGCACCTCTGCAACAACAGCAACAACACTGACTACCTCCACGTCGGGAAACAGCCCTCCGCCGAGCGAGCCGTGTCCCTCTTCAGTCGGGCCAAACTGCTGGTGCTGCTGTTGATACTTCTGTGGCTCCTACTACTGATGTGGAGGAGGATGATTATGTGGGAGATTATGAGGATGAGGTTGATCAAAATCAGAACTACGTGCCACCACTAGCATAGCAACCACCAGGTCGTCCACATGCAAATAATGGCAATGGTAGGGCTCACCCTCAGGTACGAGATCATGACCATCTCCCTAAACTAAAATTGAATATTCCACCATTTGAGGGTAAATATGTTCCTGATATATATCTTACTTGGGAGTTAGAAACTGAACAACGATTTACATGTTTACAATATCCCGAGGAGAGACGTGTTCCTGCTGCTGTTTGTGCATTCACTAGTTTTGCATGTGTTTGGTGGTCTGAGCATTGTAGATTATATCCTATTCCGGCTACTTGGGCTGCTTTGAAAACTGCTATGCGTACTCGTTGGGTTCCACCATATTATCAACGTGAATTATTTCAAAAATTGCAGCGCTTAAGACAGGGAAAAAATTCTGTAGAAGAATATTATCAGGAATTACAAACTGGCATGATTAGATGTGGTATTGTTGAGGAGAATGAAGCTATGCTTGCACGTTTTATGGGTGGATTAAATAGAGATATTCAGACGATTCTAGAGTATAAGGAGTATACTAATATCACTCGTTTATTCCATCTTGCTTGTAAAGCTGAACGTGAAGTGCAGGATCGACAGGCATTGGCGCGGACTAACTTTTCTGCAGGTCGACCTTCATCATGGACACCACGTGCATCATCTACTTCCACACGTTCTGCTACACCGGCGCCTCCGTCGGCTGCCACCTCCAACCGTGATACAGTAAAGCAGGCACAATCACCACTATCTGCCAAGAGCACACCTTCTGGGCCTGCAAAGAGCTCTTCTTCATCCATGGCATCAACAGGGCAAACACATGATATTATTTGTCGACGTTGCAAGGGTGGAGGTCATTATGCGAGAGAATGCCCATCTAAGCGTGTGATGATTGTTACTGAGGATGGTGGGTATGAGTCCGCTAGTGACTATGATGAGGAGACTTTGGCTCTTATTACACGTGACGAACACGGTGGAGACGATTCTGATCATGAGAGGCAATACATGGCTCCTGAAGACGCTGACAGGTATGAATGTTTAGTTGCTCAACGTGTTTTGAGTGTGCAGGTCACACAAGCTGAGCAAAATCAGAGGCACAATTTGTTACATACCAAGGAGTTGTGAAGGAACGTTCTGTGCGCGTCATAATAGACGGAGGGAGCTGCAACAACTTGGCTAGCATGGAGATGGTGGAGAAGCTTTCTCTCACCACAAGACCACATCCACATCCTTACTACATCCAATGGTTCAACAACAGTGGCAAGGTTAAGGTAACACGTATTGTGCGTGTGCATTTTAGTATCTCTACATATGCTGATTATGTTGATTGTGATGTGGTACCTATGCAAGCATGTTCCTTATTACTTGGTAGACCATGGCAATTTGATAAAACTTCTGTACACCATGGTAGAAACAATCACTATACTCTTGTTCATAAGGATAAAAATATTACTTTGCTTCCTATGACTCCTGATTCCATTTTGAAAGATGATATTAATAGAGCTAATAAAGCAAAACAGGAGAAGAATAAGAGTGAAAATCAGATTGTGGCAAAAGAATTTGAGCAACAAATGAAGCCTAATAATATACCATCTAGTGTTGCTTCTGAAATTAAATTGAAAAGTGCATGTTTATTTGCCACCAAATCTGATATTGATGAGGTAGATTTCAGCAAATCTGTTTGCTATGCTTTTGTGTGCAAAGAGGCATTATTTTCATTCGAGGACGTGCCTTCCTCTTTGCCTCCTGCTGTCACTAACATTTTGCAGGAGTTCGCTGACGTTTTTCCACAAGACGTGCCACCGGGATTACCGCCTATTCGAGGGATTGAGCATCAGATTGACTTAATTCCCGGTGCTTCCATTGCTGCACCTCTCAACGAGAAATTTCAGCACCATTGCTGCACCTCTCAACGAGCTTACAAAGAAGGATGTGCCTTTTGTTTGGGGTACCGCACAGGAAGAAGCCTTCACGGTATTGAAAGATAAGTTGACACATGCTCCTTTACTCCAAGTTCCTAATTTCAATAAGACTTTTGAGCTTGAATGTGATGCTAGTGGAATTGGATTGGGAGGTGTGTTATTACAAGATGGAAAACCTTTTGCATACTTTTCTGAAAAATTGAGTGGGCCTAGTCTGAACTATTCTACTTATGATAAAGAATTATATGCTCTTGTTCGGACCTTAGAAACATGGCAACATTATTTATGGCCCAAGGAATTTGTTATACATTCTGATCATGAATCTTTGAAACACATTAAAAGTCAAGCAAAACTGAACCGTAGACATGCTAAATGGGTTGAATTCATTGAGACTTTCCCTTATGTCATTAAACACAAGAAGGGTAAAGAAAATGTTATTGCTGATGCCTTGTCTCGTCGTTATACTATGCTTTCACAACTTGACTTTAAAATATTTGGTTTGGAGACCATCAAAGATCAATATGTTCATGATGCTGAATTTAAAGATGTATTGCAGAATTGTAAGGAAGGGAGAACTTGGAACAAGTTCGTTCTTAACGATGGATTTGTGTTTCGTGCTAACAAACTATGCATTCCAGCTAGCTCCGTTCGTCTTTTGTTGTTGCAGGAGGCGCATGGAGGAGGACTAATGGGACATTTTGGCGTGAAGAAGACGGAGGACGTACTTGCTACACATTTCTTTTGGCCAAAGATGAGACGGGATGTTGAGCGTTTTATTGCTTGATGCACTACATGTCAAAAAGCTAAGTCACGACTCAATCCTCATGGTTTATATATGCCTTTGCCTGTACCTAGTGTTCCTTGGGAGGATATATCTATGGACTTTGTTTTAGGTTTACCTCGAACAAAGAAGGGGAGGGATAGCATATTTGTTGTCGTGGATAGATTCTCGAAAATGGCACACTTTATACCATGTCATAAAAGCGATGATGCTGTTAATGTTGCTGATTTGTTCTTTCGTGAAATTATTCGCTTGCATGGTGTGCCAAATACTATTGTTTCAGATCGTGATACTAAATTTCTTAGCAATTTTTGGAGATGTTTATGGGCTAAGTTGGGGACTAAACTGCTTTTTAGTACTACTTGTCACCCCCAAACTGATGGACAAACTGAAGTAGTCAATAGAACGTTGTCTACTATGCTTAGGGCTGTTTTGAAGAATAATAAGAAAATGTGGGAGGAATGCTTGCCTCATATTGAATTTGCTTATAATCGTTCATTGCATTCTACTACTAAGATGTGCCCTTTTGAAGTTGTGTATGGTTTCCTACCTCGTGCACCTATTGATTTGTTGCCTCTTCCATCTTCGGAGAAGGTTAATTTTGATGCTAAACAACGTGCTGAATTGATTTTAAAAATGCATGAGTTAACTAAGGAAAACATTGAGCGCATGAATGCTAAATATAAACTTGCTGGAGATAAGGGTAGAAAACATGTTGTGTTTGCACCTGGAGATCTTGTTTGGTTACATTTGCGTAAGGATAGATTTCCTGATTTGCGCAAATCAAAGTGAATGCCACGTGCTGATGGTCCCTTTAAGGTGTTAGAGAAAATAAATGATAATGCATATAAACTTGAGCTGCCTGCAAATTTTGGGGTTAGTCCCACTTTTAACATTGCAGATTTGAAGCCTTATTTGGGTGAGGAAGATGAACTTCCGTCGAGGACGACTTCATTTCAAGAAGGGGAGGATGATGAGGACATCAATACAATTGTTACACCCACAGCCCCTGCTGCTATACATACTGGACCAATTACTAGAGCTCGTGCACGCCAACTAAATTACCAGGTACTTTCGTTTCTTGGTAATGATTCTAATGTTCATGAGAATATGATGCTGCCTAAATTGGATACATTTGTTTTGCTTACAAATAAAGGGCCTAGCTTGGAGAAGGATGAACATTGGAGCAAGAACAAGCATGGAGATGATGGCATGCGCAAGGGGAACAATAACGGAGTTACAAGTGATGATTTCAGGACTTTGAAGCCACCATAATGGGTGCATGAAGCCTTGGACGAAATATACAAGATGCCACTTCATAAATTTCGTCCCGAGGCTATTTTAGGTGCTGCGTCACCTTATTATTGGGCCAGGCCCATGTAATTTCGAAATACTTAAGTATAGGCTATTTTTAGAGTCCGTATGTGTGGGAAAACAAGAGATAGGGTTGATTTCGGACCCCTCCACCAAGGGCCACGAAATTCCCCCCCTCTTCCTCCATATATACAGCCCTTAGGGCATCGTTTAGACTTTGGGGTTTTGTTTAGATTAAAAGTTCGCCATAGCTGCAACTTCGCGTACTTCGTTTGTGTTCAACGACCAGACCAAGGCGTCACAGAACCCCACCTTGATCAATAAAGCTTTCATCTTATATTCGCAATATCCAGATTGCAATCTTAGTTTCTTGCTTGTTCTTCGTTTGCTCGCAGGAAACAGACCTTCGTGGCCAGGTTGATCGTGCTCCGGCGTGGTCAATAACCTCTCGGAGTTGGTTTAGCGATTGCTAAGGCGCGACGTCCTCGCACGTTCGTAGTCGGATCGTCAAAGTCGACTTCCACCAAAGCGAAATCCACCATCTCATCGAAAGACGGGACACCTTTGCCTCTATCAATATACTTGCTACACATTTCTTTTGGCCAAAGATGAGACGGGATGTTGAGCGTTTTGTTGCTCTCTGCACTACATGTCAAAGAGCTGAGTCACAACTCAATCCTCATGGTTTATATATGCCTTTGCCTGTACCTAGTGTTCCTTGGGAGGATATATCTATGGACTTTGTTTTAGGTTTACCTCAAACAAAGAAGGGGAGGGATAGCATATTTGTTGTCGTGGATAGGTTCTCGAAAATGGCACACTTTATACCATGTCATAAAAGCGATGATGCTGTTAATGTTGCTGATTTGTTCTTTCGTGAAATTATTCGCTTACATGGTGTGCCAAATACTATTGTTTCAGATCGTGATACTAAATTTCTTAGCCACTTTTGGAGATGTTTATGGGCTAAGTTGGGGACTAAACTGCTTTTTAGTACTACTTGTCACCCCCAAACTGATGGACAAACTGAAGTAGTCAATAGAACGTTGTCTACTATGCTTAGGGCTGTTTTGAAGAATAATAAGAAAATGTGGGAGGAATGCTTGCCTCATATTGAATTTGCTTATAATCGTTCATTGCATTCTACTACTAAGATGTGCCCTTTTGAAGTTGTGTATGGTTTCCTACCTCGTGCACCTATTGATTTGTTGCCTCTTCCATCTTCGGAGAAGGTTAATTTTGATGCTAAACAACGTGCTGAACTGATTTTAAAAATGCATGAGTTAACTAAGGAAAACATTGAGCGCATGAATGCTAAATATAAACTTGCTGGAGATAAGGGTAGAAAACATGTTGTGTTTGCACCTGGAGATCTTGTTTGGTTACATTTGCGTAAGGATAGATTTCCTGATTTGCGCAAATCAAAGTTAATGCCACGTGCTGATGGTCCCTTTAAGGTGTTAGAGAAAATAAATGATAATGCATATAAACTTGAGCTGCCTGCAGATTTTGGGGTTAGTCCCACTTTTAACATTGCAGATTTGAAGCCTTATTTGGGTGAGGAAGATGAACTTCCGTCGAGGACGACTTCATTTCAAGAAGGGGAGGATGATGAGGACATCAATACAATTGTTACACCCACAGCCCCTGCTGCTATACATATTGGACCAATTACTAGAGCTCGTGCACGCCAACTAAATTACCAGGTACTTTCGTTTCTTGGTAATGATTTTAATGTTCATGAGAATATGATGCTGCCTAAATTGGATACATTTGTTTTGCTTACAAATGAAGGGCCTAGCTTGGAGAAGGATGAACATTGGAGCAAGAACAAGCATGGAGATGATGGCATGCGCAAGGGGAACAAGAACGGAGTTACAAGTGATGATTTCAGGACTTTGAAGCCACCATAATGGGTGCATGAAGCCTTGGACGAAATATACAAGATGCCACTTCATAAATTTCGTCCCGAGGCTATTTTAGGTGCTGCGTCACCTTATTATTGGGCCAGGCCCATGTAATTTCGAAATACATAAGTATAGGCTATTTTTAGAGTCCGTATGTGTGGGGAAACAAGAGATAGGGTTGATTTCGGACCCCTCCACCAAGGGCCACGAAATTCCCCCCCTCTTCCTCCATATATACAGCCCTTAGGGCATCGTTTAGACTTTGGGTTTTGTTTAGATTAAAATCTCGCCATAGCTGCAACTTCGCGTACTTCGTTTGTGTTCAACGACCAGACAAAGGCGTCACAAAACCCCACCTTGATCAATAAAGCTTTCATCTTATATTCGCAATATCCAGATTGCAATCTTAGTTTCTTGCTTGTTCTTCGTTTGCTCGCAGGAAACAGACCCTCGTGGTCAGGTTGATCGTGCTCCGGCGTGGTCAATAACCTCTCGGAGTTGGTTTAGCGATTGCTAAGGCGCGACGTCCTCGCACGTTCGTAGTCGGATCGTCAAAGTCGACTTCCACCAAAGCGAAATCCACCATCTCATCGAAAGACGGGACACCTTTGCCTCTATCAAGGAAGAATGTGGAACAAGTTTGTTGTTAACGATGGATTTGTGTTTCGTGCTAACAAGCTATGCATTCCAGCTAGCTCCGTTCGTCTTTTGTTGTTGCAGGAGGCGCATGGAGGAGGATTAATGGGACATTTTGGCGTGAAGAAGACGGAGGACGTACTTGCTACACATTTCTTTTGGCCAAAGATGAGACGGGATGTTGAGCGTTTTATTGCTCGCTGCACTACATGTCAAAAAGCTAAGTCACGACTCAATCCTCATGGTTTATATATGCCTTTGCCTGTACCTAGTGTTCCTTGGGAGGATATATCTATGGACTTTGTTTTAGGTTTACCTCGAACAAAGAAGGGGAGGGATAGCATATTTGTTGTCGTGGATAGATTCTCGAAAATGGCACACTTTATACCATGTCATAAAAGCGATGATGTTGTTAATGTTGCTGATTTGTTCTTTCGTGAAATTATTCGCTTGCATGGTGTGCCAAATACTATTGTTTCAGATCGTGATACTAAATTTCTTAGCCACTTTTGGAGATGTTTATGGGCTAAGTTGGGGACTAAACTGCTTTTTAGTACTACTTGTCACCCCCAAACTGATGGACAATCTGAAGTAGTCAATAGAACGTTGTCTACTATGCTTAGGGCTGTTTTGAAGAATAATAAGAAAATGTGGGAGGAATGCTTGCCTCATATTGAATTTGCTTATAATCGTTCATTGCATTCTACTACTAAGATGTGCCCTTTTGAAGTTGTGTATGGTTTCCTACCTCGTGCACCTATTGATTTGTTGCCTCTTCCATCTTCGGAGAAGGTTAATTTTGATGCTAAACAACGTGCTGAATTGATTTTAAAAATGCATGAGTTAACTAAGGAAAACATTGAGCGCATGAATGCTAAATATAAACTTGCTGGAGATAAGGGTAGAAAACATGTTGTGTTTGCACCTGGAGATCTTATTTGGTTACATTTGCGTAAGGATAGATTTCCTGATTTGCGCAAATCAAAGTTAATGCCACGTGCTGATGGTCCCTTTAAGGTGTTAGAGAAAATAAATGATAATGCATATAAACTTGAGCTGCCTGCAGATTTTGGGGTTAGTCCCACTTTTAACATTGCAGATTTGAAGCCTTATGTGGGTGAGGAAAATGAACTTCCGTCGAGGACGACTTCATTTCAAGAAGGGGAGGATGATGAGGACATCAATACAATTGTTACACCCACAGCCCCTGCTGCTATACATACTGGACCAATTACTAGAGCTCGTGCACGCCAACTAAATTACCAGGTACTTTCGTTTCTTGGTAATGATTCTAATGTTCATGAGAATATGATGCTGCCTAAATTGGATACATTTGTTTTGCTTACAAATGAAGGGCCTAGCTTGGAGAAGGATGAACATTGGAGCAAGAACAAGCATGGAGATGATGGCATGCGCAAGGGGAACAAGAACGGAGTTACAAGTGATGATTTCAGGACTTTGAAGCCACCATAATGGGTGCATGAAGCCTTGGACGAAATATACAAGACGCCACTTCATAAATTTCGTCCCGAGGCTATTTTAGGTGCTGCGTCACCTTATTATTGGGCCAGGCCCATGTAATTTCGAAATACATAAGTATAGACTATTTTTAGAGTCCGTATGTGTGGGGAAACAAGAGATAGGGTTGATTTCGGACCCCTCCACCAAGGGCCACGAAATTCCCCCCCTCTTCCTCCATATATACAGCCCTTAGGGCATCGTTTAGACTTTGGGTTTTGTTTAGATTAAAAGTTCGCCATAGCTGCAACTTCGCGTACTTCGTTTGTGTTCAACGACCAGACAAAGGCGTCACAGAACCCCACCTTGATCAATAAAGCTTTCATCTTATATTCGCAATATCTAGATTGCAATCTCAGTTTCTTGCTTGTTCTTCGTTTGCTCGCAGGAAACAGACCCTCGTGGTCAGGTTGATCGTGCTCCGGCGTGGTCAATAACCTCTCGAAGTTGGTTTAGCGATTGCTAAGGCGCGACGTCCTCGCACGTTCGTAGTCGGATCGTCAAAGTCGACTTCCACCAAAGCGAAATCCACCATCTCATCGAAAGACGGGACACCTTTGCCTCTATCAGAATGTTGAGTAAAGCGATTGCCAGGGGAGCGTACGTATACACGGTGTAGAAATATGTGGAGCTGGGTTGGCTATATATGGTAGGAAAAGATTAGCAATAATCAATTCAAAGATGCAATGTTGAATAAACGCTCAACGACGGTACTGTGCTGGTCCTAGGCTAGACCGGACTAGAGACGCGAGCCTAGAACACTAATGAGGTCACGACGTAGCACAAATAGCATCAATGAAGGATACTAAGTAGCTCTTGACAGCAAGATATAAGTGAAGATCACAACGGCAGTGAAGATAATGATGAAAAACAACTGCCAAGCAGGATATACAACAACTCTCTCTCCAACTTTCCTCTTGAAAAGTTTAAGACAATTTTCTGATAAATTCTTTCAAATAATGCTACTAACTCAAGCTTTCCAATGCAAAAAGAATCACTCAATTCCGAGTTGATATGAGGAGTCAAAGAATTCTAAAACTGGCCTAAAAAATTGGAACAAGCTATGTTCACGAACTTCGCAGGGCAAAAAGACCTATTTAGAAGCCGATTTTGAGGTGTCAAATATTGAACTTGATTCTGCAACTATTTAGATGCGGCTCGTCGCTATCTTCAATTTGAGTACTCATGGAGCCAAAACGGACTACGTATGAGGAAGATACACCTGTTTTACTGAACAGTGCGCAAAACAGATTCCAATCCAAATTCAGGTACGAGATTGATTCTAGATAGATCCAATTTTTTTTCTTCTCTCTTTTTTTTCTCACGCTTTTTTTTCTCCCTCTTTCCAAGACAAACTAGATAAGATGCAGATTCGATCTGGCGAAGATGTGAGTGACCTCAACTATGATTATGACAATAAACAGTGCGTAGCACGTGGTGGAAATTGGTGGATGGGATGGTGGACAGCGGATGGGATAATGATGCAGCGACTGCGTGACTAATGTGAACAGAACTCGAAACTCTAAAGGAACTAGACACTAAGACCAGCAACTCGACACGACGATGCAACCGATAATTCAACTATGCAAGCAATAAAAAGAAAATTGCAAAGACTCAGACTGGCTTGGACCAAGGATGAATAGATCTAACTTTTGTTTTGTGGCTTTTTCTTGGACAATAGGTAAGAAAATAAATCTAATCTAGGAAAACTGGAAATTCTCACCGAGCAACCTGAAAACTGATACCACTTGATAAAGGCGAGGGTGTCCCGATCTTTCGATGAGATGATAACTATCGATTTGGTGGAGATGACTTTGACGATCCGACTACAAACGTGCACGACGTTGTGCCTTAGCAATCGCTAAACCAATCTCCTGAGGTTACCGACGATGCCGGAAGCACGGTCAGCCTGACCACGAAGGTCTATTCCTGCAAGCAATCGAAGAACAAGCAAGAATATGATAAAGCAATCTAAATATTGCAAATATATATGAGGTATTGATAATGGAGGGGATCCGTAAGCGGTCTTGGTCTGGTCGTTGGACACAAACGAAGTACACGAAGTTGCACTGGCTAACTTTTAACTAAACAAATCCCAAGGAAAAGCTACTAGATGGATCTACTTATATAGGAGCAAGGGGTGGCGGCCAAGGAGGTGGGAGGACGTCCCAAGGCAGCCTAAAACTAAATCTAGGTCGTACAAGGCCAATGGGCCCAAGTGGAGGTGATGTAACACCTTTGGACTTGTAGTTTGACTCGGATTCTGCTACAGCATCAGATTGTTTCGTCCACAACTCAACGCTCCGGACTAATTTGAAGGTGATTCCAATTGGGTTGGAAAGTGCACGAAATCTAGTTTCCAACAAAAAAAGAATCACCCAATTCGGAGTCCGTATGAAAAACTTGTGTGCGTTTTGAATCAGGTATGTCTGTGAAGTCCGAATCTGAATCCAGAACGTGAGAGACTTGGACTCTATCTTCTCTTGGGCCAAAAGTGACGTGAGAGAACTTTTTGGACAGCAAATAAACATCTATTTCTTCCTTATCTTCATATGTGGATTGTACAAATGTCCCATACACCTGCAATTAGACAAAACACAAAAGTGTGTGAAGTATTTTTGTTCTGGATAACATAAATAGATTATTGAATAGTTTGCACTAGAAATCACCTGACAAATATGCATATATGCAATATTTTTGGTCATATCCAAGGTAGCCATGTCCTCATCATTTCTACCATGGTGTACAGAATTTTTATTAAATTGCCATGGTCTACCAAGTAATAAGGAACATGCTTGCATAGGTAGCACATCACAATCAACATAATCAGCATATGTAGAGATACTAAAATGCACACGAACAGTACGTGTTACCTTAACCTTGCCGCTGTTGTTGAACCATTGGATGTAGTAAGGATGTGGATGTGGTCTTGTGGTGAGAGAAAGCTTCTCCACCATCTCCATGCTAGCCAAGTTGTTGCAGCTCCCTCCGTCTATGATGACGCGCACAGAACGTTCCTTCACAACTCCCTTGGTATGGAACAAATTGTGCCTCTGATTTTGCTCAGCTTGTGTGATCTGCACACTCAAAACATGTTGAGCAACTAAACATTCATACCTGTCAGCGTCTTCAGGAGCCATGTATTGCGTCTCATGATCAGAATCATCTCCACCATGTTCTTCACGTGTAATAAGAGCCAAAGTCTCCTCGTCATAGTCACTAGCGGACTCATATCCACCATCCGCGGTAGCAATCATCACACGCGGAGATTTGCATTCTCTCGCATAATGACCTCCTCCCTTACAACGACGACAAATAATATCACTTGTGTGCCTTGTTGATGCCATGGAAGAAGAAGAACGCTGTGCAGGCCCCGCAGGTGTGCTCTTGGCAGATAATGGTGGTTGTGCCTGTTTTCTTGTATCACGGCTGGAGGTGGCACCGGATGGAGGTGCTGGTGTAGTTGAAGTAGAAGATGCACGTGGTGTCCATGATGAAGGTCGTCCTGCAGAAAAGTTAGTTCGCCCCAATGCTTGTCGATCCTGCACTTCAGGTTCAGCTTTACAAGCAAGATGGAATAAACGAGTGATGTTAGTATACTCCTTATAGTCTAGAATGGTCTGAATCTCTCTATTTAATCCACCCAGAAAATGTGCAAGCATAGCTTCATTCTCCTCAACAATACCACATCTAATCATGCCAGTTTGTAATTCCTGATAATATTCTTCTACAGAATTTTTCCCTTGTCTTAAACGCTGCAATTTTTGAAGCAATTCACGTTGATAATATGGTGGAACCGAACGCGTACGCATAGCAGTTTTCAAAGCAGCCCAAGTAGTTGGAATAGGATATAATCTACAATGTTCAGACCACCATACACATGCAAAACTAGTGAAAGCACAAACAGCAGCAGCAACTCGTCTCTCCTCAGGATATTGTAAACATGTAAATCGTTGTTCAGTTTCTAACTCCCAAGTAAGATATATATCAGGAACATATCTACCCTCAAATGGTGGAATATTGAATTTCAGTTTAGGAATATGGACATCATCTCGTACCTGAGGTGGTGGTGCAGGCCTACCATTACGAATATATACCTGAGGTCGACCTGCTGGTGGTGGTACAGGTGGCTGCACGTAGTGCTGATTTTGATCAACCTCATCCTCATAATCTCCCACATAATCATCCTCCTCCGCATCAGCAGCAGGAGCCACAGAAGTATCAACAGCAGCACCGACAGTTTGGCCAAACGCAAGAGGAACACGGCTTGCTCGGCGGAGGT
This sequence comes from Triticum aestivum, assembly GCF_018294505.1. Taxonomy (NCBI): domain Eukaryota; kingdom Viridiplantae; phylum Streptophyta; class Magnoliopsida; order Poales; family Poaceae; genus Triticum; species Triticum aestivum. The sequence goes on from NW_025228096.1 coordinate 135,094, forward strand.
CTGTTTCGCGACTTGGAGGTAGTCGTTGTTGTTGTTGTTGGAGAGGTGCGTTAGGTGCAGCGGGTGGTGGTGGTGGAAGACGAGCGAGCAATTCATTAAACTTGTTATCGAGCTTTGTTTCGAACGTCTTCTCAAGGCCAGTGATCTTCTCCATGGCCTCTTCAAAATTGTTCAGCACATCTTGCACCTGTTCAGTCATCATTTGCTGAAACTTATCATGAAGCTTCGTGTTCGATAAATTCTCCCAGTCAATCTCGTCAGCTTGTGATCCTGGCATGGTTAGCAGCAATAGAAACACACAAGAATATGATCCTACAGACTACGAACAAGTGGTGGTGGTGGGTGTCACAAATCCGTCAAGCAAAACTCAAATTCTTACCAGTTCTTACCCAGCAACAGGCGGTGATCGGCAACCGTTGTAGTCAAAACTCTCAAAGCTTGGATAGAGCGATTACCAGGGAGAGTCAAACGCACGACGTAGATGTATGTGGAGCTGGGAAGGCTTATAATATGGTAGCAAAAAGGGTCAGCAATAATCAATTCAGAGATGCAAAGTTGAATAAACGCTCAACGACGGTACTGTGCTGGTCCTAGGCTAGATTGTGCTAGAGACGCGAGCCTAGAACACCAACAAAATCACGGCGCGGCACGTAAACAAGGGAGGAGCACACTCTGAATTTTTTTTCTCTTTTGTTTTTGCACTTTTTTTTCCTCTTTTTTTTTGCTCCGCAACAATTTTTTTTTCGAAAAAGTCTACAAATGGTCTAAAAACTGCCTAGCCGGAATTTTCCAGACTTAGTTTTTTTTTTGAAATTGGAACTATTTTTCTTCTGCGGATGGCTCGGAAGTTGGGGAGTCCTTCTCTGTCACGACTCGGAGTATCACGTGATCTGGAAATCGAGAACAATGCAACAACTACTTGACTCGGACTAGGACTGGTGGCGGAGATGAATCTGGTGGAACTCGGACTGGTGCCGGAGATGAATCTGGTGGAACACGGACAGGTGGCGGATATATGTTGCAGGTGAACTCGGATTGGCGTGATGGCGGCGGATATGTGGTGGCGTATATGGATTCGGATTGGCGGTGAATATGTGGTGGTGGTATATGGCAACAGCGACGATGATGATGCGGTGGTGATATATGGCAGCGGCGACGTGACAACCTGTCAACAGAACTCGAAACTCTAAAAGACTAGACGCTAAGACCAGCAACTGGACACGACGATGCAACCGCAAATTCAACAAAGCAAATACAGAAAAGATTATGCAAGGCTCAGATTGGTTCGGATGGGATGAACTAACCCTAATTTTTTTTGGCTTTTTCGTGGACTATAGGTATGAAGAACAGACTCGATCTAAACTACGAAAAACTATAAAATCTCACCGAGCAACCTGGAAATCTGATACCACTTGATATAGGCAAAGGTGTCCCGTCTTTCGATGAGATGATGGATATCGCTTTGGTGGAAGTTGACTTTGACGATCCGACTACGAACGTGCGAGGACGTCGCGCCTTAGCAATCGCTAAACCAACTCCGAGAGGTTATTGACCACGCCGGAGCACGATCAACCTGACCACGAGGGTCTGTTTCCTGCAAGCAAACGAAGAACAAGCAAGAAACTAAGATTGCAATCTGGATATTGCGAATATAAGATGAAAGCTTTATTGATCAAGGTGGGGTTCTGTGACGCCTTTGTCTGGTCGTTGAACACAAACGAAGTACGCGAAGTTGCAGCTATGGCGAACTTTTAATCTAAACAAAACCCCAAAGTCTAAACGATGCCCTAAGGGCTGTATATATGGAGGAAGAGGGGGGAATTTCGTGGCCCTTGGTGGAGGGGTCCGAAATCAACCCTATCTCTTGTTTCCCCATACATACGGACTCTAAAAATAGCCTATACTTATGTATTTCGAAATTACATGGGCCTGGCCCAATAATAAGGTGACGCAGCACCTAAAATAGCCTCGGGACGAAATTTATGAAGTGAAATCTTGTATATTTCATCCAAGGCTTCATGCACTCCTTATGGTGGCTTCAAAGTCCTGAAATCATCACTTGTATCTCCGTTCTTGATCCCCTTGCGCACTAAGCAAAACAAATGCATCCAATTTAGGCAACATCATATTCTCATGAACATTAGAATCGTTACCAAGAAACGAAAGTACCTGATAATTCAGTTGGCATGCGCGAGCTCTAGTAATTGGTCCAGTACGTATAGTAGCAGGGTCTGTGGGTGTAACAATGGTATTGATGTCCTCATCATGTTCTAGGCTCGCGTCTCTAGCACAGTCTAGCCTAGGACCAGCACAGTACCGTCGTTGAGCGTTTATTCAACTTTGCATCTCTGAATTGATTATTGCTGACCCTTTTTGCTACCATATTATAAGCCTTCCCAGCTCCACATACATCTACGTCGTGCGTTTGACTCTCCCTGGTAATCGCTCTATCCAAGCTTTGCGAGTTTTTGACTACAACGGTTGCCGATCACCGCCTGCTGCTGGGTAAGAACTGGTAAGAATTTGAGATTTGCTTGACGGATTTGTGACACCTACCACCACCTCTTGTTAGTAGTCTGTAGGATCATATTCTTGTGTGTTTCTATTGCTGCTAACCATGCCAGGATCACAAGCCGACGAGACTGACTGGGAGAACATGACGAATAAGGATTTGCATGATAAATTTCAGCAAATGATGAGTGAACAGGTGCAAGACGTGCTAAACAGATTTGAAGAGGCCATGGAGAAGATAGATGGCATGGAGAAGACGTTCAAAACAAAGCTCGATAACAAGTTTAATGAATTGCTCGCGCGTCTTCCACCACCACCACCCGCTGCACCTAACGCACCTCTCCAACAACAACAACAACAAAGACTACCTCCACGTCGCGAAATAGACCTCCGCCGAGCGAGCCGTGTTGCTCTTGCGTTTGGCCAAACTGTTGGTGCTGCTGTTGATACTTCTGTGGCTCCTGCTGCTGATGCAGAGGAGGATGATTATGTGGGAGATTACGAGGATGAGGTTGCTCAAAATCAGAACTACGTGCAACCACCAGCACCACCACCAGCAGGTCGACCTCAGGTATATATTCGTAATGGTAGGCCTGCACCACCACCTCAGGTACGAGATGATGTCCATATTCCTAAACTGAAATTGAATATTCCACCATTTGAGGGTAGATATGTTCCTGATATATATCTTACTTGGGAGTTAGAAACTGAACAACGTTTTACATGTTTACAATATCCCGAGGAGAGACGGGTTGCTGCTGCTGTTTGTGCTTTCACTAGTTTTGCATGTGTCTAGTGGTCTGAACATTGTAGATTATATCCTATTCCAACTACTTGGGCTGCTTTGAAAACCGCTATGCCTATGCGTTGGGTTCCACCATATTATCAACGTGAATTGCTTCAAAAATTGCAGCGTTTAAGACAAGGAAAAAATTCTATAGAAGAATATTATCAGGAATTACAAACTGGCATGATTCGATGTGGTATTGTTGAGGAGAATGAAGCTATGCTTGCACGTTTTCTGGGTGGATTAAATAGAGAGATTCAGACCATTCTAGACTATAAGGAGTATACTAATATCACTCGTTTATTCCATCTTGCTTGTAAAGCTGAACGTGAAGTGCAGGATCGACAAGCATTGGCGCGAACTAACTTTTCTGTAGGCCAACCTTCATCATGGACACCGCGTGCATCTTCTACTTCAACTGCACTAGCACCTCAATCAGGTGCCTCCTACAGCCGTGATACAAGAAAACAGGAACAACCACCATTATCTGCCAAGAGCGCACCTGCCAGGCCTGCACAGAGTTCTTCTTCTTCCAGGGCATCAACAGGGCACACAAGTGATATTATTTGTCGTCGTTGTAAGGGAGGAGGTCATTATGCGAGAGAATGCAAATCTCCGCGTGTGATGATTGCTACCGAGGGTGGTGGATATGAGTCCGCTAGTGACTATGATGAGGAGACATTGGCTCTTATTACACGTGAAGAACATGGTGGAGATGATTCTGATCATGAGACGCAATACATGGCTCCTGAAGACGCTGATAGGTATGAATGTTTAGTTGCTCAACGTGTTTTGAGTGTGCAGGTCACACAAGCTGAGCAAAATCAGAGGCACAATTTGTTCCATACCAAGGGAGTTGTGAAGGAACGTTTTGTGCGCGTCATAATAGACGGAGGGAGCTGCAACAACTTGGCTAGCATGGAGAAGGTGGAGAAGCTTTCTCTCACCACAAGACCACATCCACATCCTTACTACATCCGATGGTTCAACAACAGCGGCAAGGTTAAGGTAACATGTACTGTTCGTGTGCATTTTAGTATCTCTACATATGCTGATTATGTTGATTGTGATGTGGTACCTATGCAAGCATGTTCCTTATTACTTGGTAGACCATGGCAATTTGATAAAAATTCTGTACACCATGGTAGAAACAATCACTATACTCTTGTTCATAAGGATAAAAATATTACTTTGCTTCGTATGACTCCTGATTCCATTTTGAAAGATGATATTAATAGAGCTAATAAAGCAAAACAGGAGAAGAATAAGAGTGAAAATCAGATTGTGGCAAAAGAATTTGAGCAACAAATGAAGCCTAATAATAAACCATCTAGTGTTGCTTCTGAAATTAAATTGAAAAGTGCATGTTTATTTGCCACCAAATCTGATATTGATGAGCTAGATTTCAGCAAATCTGTTTGCTATGCTTTTGTGTGCAAAGAGGCATTATTTTCATTCGAGGACGTGCCTTCCTCTTTACCTCCTGCTGTCACTAACATTTTGCAGGAGTTCGCTGACGTTTTTCCACAAGACGTGCCACCGGGATTACCGCCTATTCGAGGGATTGAGCATCAGATTGACTTAATTCCCGGTGCTTCACTGCCAAACCGTGCACCATACCGTACCAATCCAGAGGAGACGAAGGAGATTATGCGTCAAGTACAAGAGCTTCTCGACAAAGGTTATATACGCGAATCCCTTAGTCCTTGTGCTGTTCCTATTATTCTAGTGCCGAAAAAGGATGGTACATCACGTATGTGTGTTGATTGTAGAGGCATTAATAATATTACTATTCGTTATCGTCATCCTATTCCTAGGCTAGATGATATGCTTGATGAATTGAGTGGCTCTACAATATTCTCCAAAGTTGATTTGCGTAGTGGCTACCATCAAATTCGTATGAAATTGGGTGATGAATGGAAAACAGCATTTAAAACTAAGTTTGGATTATATGAGTGGTTAGTCATGCCTTTTGGGTTAACTAATGCACCTAGTACTTTCATGAGATTAATGAACGAAGTTTTACGTTCTTTCATTGGACGATTTGTGGTAGTTTACTTTGATGACATATTGATTTATAGCAGATCTTTGGAAGAACATTTGGAACATTTACGTGTTGTTTTTATTGCTCTACGTGATGCACGTTTGTTTGGTAACCTTGGGAAGTGCACCTTTTGCACCGACCGAGTATCTTTTCTTGGCTATGTTGTTACTCCACAGGGAATTGAAGTTGATAAAGCCAAGATTGAAGCTATTGAGAGTTGGCCGCAGCCCAAAACGGTCACACAAGTGAGGAGTTTTCTTGGCCTCGCTGGATTCTATAGGCGTTTTGTGAGAGATTTCAGCACCATTTGCTGCACCTCTCAATGAGCTTACAAAGAAGGATGTGCCTTTTCTTTGGGGTACCGCAAAGGAAGAAGCCTTCACGGTATTGAAAGATAAGTTGACACATGCTCCTTTACTCCAACTTCCTGATTTTAATAAGACTTTTGAGCTTGAATGTGATGCTAGTGGAATTGGATTAGGAGGTGTGTTATTACAAGATGGCAAACCTGTTGCATACTTTTCTGAAAAATTGAGTGGGCCTAGTCTGAATTATTCTACTTATGATAAAGAATTATATGCTCTTGTTCGGACTTTAGAAACATGGCAACATTATTTATGGCCCAAAGAATTTGTTATACATTCTGATCATGAATCTTTGAAACATATTAAAAGTCAAGCTAAACTGAATCGTAGACATGCTAAATGGGTTGAATTCATTGAGACTTTCCCTTATGTCATTAAACACAAGAAGGGAAAAGAAAATGTTATTGCTGATGCATTGTCTCATCGCTATACTATGCTTTCACAAATTGACTTCAAAATATTTGGTTTGGAGACCATCAAAGATCAATTTTAAAGATGTAATGCAGAATTGTAAAGAAGGAAGAATGATAGAGGCAAAGGTGTCCCGTCTTTCGATGAGATGATGGATATCGCTTTGGTGGAAGTCGACTTTGACGATCCGACTATGAACGTGCGAGGACGTTGCGCGTTAGCAATCGCTAAACCAACTCCGAGAGGTTATTGACCACGCCGGAGCATGATCAACCTGACCACGAGGGTCTGTTTCCTGCGAGCAAACGAAGAACAAGCAAGAAACTAAGATTGCAATCTGGATATTGCGAATTTAAGATGAAAGCTTTATTGATCAAGGTGGGGTTCTGTGACGCCTTTGTCTGGTCGTTGAACACAAACGAAGTACGCGAAGTTGCAGCTATGGTGAACTTTTAATCTAAACAAAACCCAAAGTCTAAACGATGCCCTAAGGGCTGTATATATGGAGGAAGAGGGGGGAATTTCATGGCCCTTGGTGGAGGGGTCCGAAATCAACCCTATCTCTTGTTTCCCCACACATACGGACTCTAAAAATAGCCTATACTTATGTATTTCGAAATTACATGGGCCTGGCCCAATAATAAGGTGACGCAGCACCTAAAATAGCCTCGGGACGAAATTTATGAAGTGGCATCTTGTATATTTCGTCCAAGGCTTCATGCACCCATTATGGTGGCTTCAAAGTCCTGAAATCATCACTTGTAACTCCGTTCTTGTTCCCCTTGCGCATGCCATCATCTCCATGCTTGTTCTTGCTCCAATGTTCATCCTTCTCCAAGCTAGGCCCTTCATTTGTAAGCAAAACAAATGTATCCAATTTAGGCAGCATCATATTCTCATGAACATTAGAATCATTACCAAGAAACGAAAGTACCTGGTAATTTAGTTGGCGTGCACGAGCTCTAGTAATTGGTCCAGTATGTATAGCAGCAGGGGCTGTGGGTGTAACAATTGTATTGATGTCCTCATCAGGCTGTGGGTGTAACAATTGTATTGATGTCCTCATCATCCTCCCCTTCTTGAAATGAAGTCGTCCTCGACGGAAGTTCATCTTCCTCACCCAAATAAGGCTTCAAATCTGCAATGTTAAAAGTGGGACTAACCCCAAAATCTGCAGGCAGCTCAAGTTTATATGCATTATCATTTATTTTCTCTAACACCTTAAAGGGACCATCAGCACGTGGCATTAACTTTGATTTGCGCAAATCAGGAAATCTATCCTTACGCAAATGTAACCAAACAAGATCTCCAGGTGCAAACACAACATGTTTTCTACCCTTATCTCCAGCAAGTTTATATTTAGCATTCATACGCTCAATGTTTTCCTTAGTTAACTCATGCATTTTTAAAATCAATTCAGCACGTTGTTTAGCATCAAAATTAACCTTCTCCGAAGATGGAAGAGGCAACAAATCAATAGGTGCACGAGGTAGGAAATCATACACAACTTCAAAAGGGCACATCTTAGTAGTAGAATGCAATGAACGATTATAAGCAAATTCAATATGAGGCAAGCATTCCTCCCACATTTTCTTATTATTCTTCAAAACAGCCCTAAGCATAGTAGACAACGTTCTATTGACTACTTCAGTTTGTCCATCAGTTTGGGGGTGACAAGTAGTACTAAAAAGCAGTTTAGTCCCCAACTTAGCCCATAAACATCTCCAAAAGTGGCTAAGAAATTTAGTATCACGATCTGAAACAATAGTATTTGGCACACCATGCAAGCGAATAATTTCACGAAAGAACAAATCAGCAACATTAACAGCATCATCGCTTTTATGACATGGTATAAAGTGTGCCATTTTCGAGAATCTATCCACGACAACAAATATGCTATCCCTCCCCTTCTTTGTTCGAGGTAAACCTAAAACAAAGTCCATAGATATATCCTCCCAAGGAACACTAGGTACAAGTAACGGCATATATAAACCATGAGGATTGAGTCGTGACTTAGCTTTTTGACATGTAGTGCAGCGAGCAATAAAACGCTCAACATCCCGTCTCATCTTTTGCCAAAAGAAATGTGTAGCAAGTACGTCCTCCGTCTTCTTCACGCCAAAGTGTCCCATTAATCCTCCTCCATGCGCCTCCTGCAACAACAAAAGACGAACGGAGCTAGCTGGAATGCATAGCTTGTTAGCACGAAACACAAATCCATCGTTAACAACAAACTTGTTCCACATTCTTCCTTCTTTACAATTCTGCATTACATCTTTAAAATCAGCATCATGCACATATTGATCTTTGATGGTCTCCAAACCAAATATTTTGAAGTCAAGTTGTGAAAGCATAGTATAGCGACGAGACAATGCATCAGCAATAACATTTTCTTTTCCCTTCTTGTGTTTAATGACATAAGGGAAAGTCTCAATGAATTCAACCCATTTAGCATGTCTACGATTCAGTTTAGCTTGACTTTTAATATGTTTCAAAGATTCATGATAAGAATGTATAACAAATTCTTTGGGCCATAAATAATGTTGCCATGTTTCTAAAGTCCGAACAAGAGCATATAATTCTTTATCATAAGTAGAATAATTCAGACTAGGCCCACTCAATTTTTCAGAAAAGTATGCAACAGGTTTGCCATCTTGTAATAACACACCTCCTAATCCAATTCCACTAGCATCACATTCAAGCTCAAAAGTCTTATTAAAATCAGGAAGTTGGAGTAAAGGAGCATGTGTCAACTTATCTTTCAATACCGTGAAGGCTTCGTCCTGTGCGGTACCCCAAAGAAAAGGCACATCTTTCTTTGTAAGCTCATTGAGAGGTGCAGCAATGGTGCTGAAATCTCTCACAAAACGCCTATAGAATCCAGCGAGGCCAAGAAAACTCCTCACTTGTGTGACCGTTTTGGGCTGCGGCCAACTCTCAATAGCTTCAATCTTGGCTTTATCAACTTCAATTCCCTGTGGAGTAACAACATAGCCAAGAAAAGATACTCGGTCGGTGCAAAAGGTGCACTTCCCAAGGTTACCAAACAAACGTGCATCACGTAGAGCAATAAAAACAGCACGTAAATGTTCCAAATGTTCTTCCAAAGATCTGCTATAAATCAATATGTCATCAAAGTAAACTACCACAAATCGTCCAATGAAAGCACGTAAAACTTCGTTCATTAATCTCATGAAAGTACTAGGTGCATTAGTTAACCCAAAAGGCATGACTAACCACTCATATAATCCAAACTTAGTTTTTGATAGAGGCGAGGGTCCCGATCTTTCGATGAGATGATGGATATCGCTTTGGTGGAAGTCGACTTTGACGATCCGACTACGAACGTGCGAGGACGTCGCGCCTTAGCAATCGCTAAACCAACTCCGAGAGGTTATTGACCACGCCGGAGCACGATCAACCTGACCACGAGGGTCTGTTTCCTGCGAGCAAACGAAGAACAAGCAAGAAACTAAGATTGCAATCTGGATATTGCGAATATAAGATGAAAGCTTTATTGATCAAGGTGGGGTTCTGTGACGCCTTTGTCTGGTCGTTGAACACAAACGAAGTACGCGAAGTTGCAGCTATGGCGAACTTTTAATCTAAACAAAACCCAAAGTCTAAACGATGCCCTAAGGGCTGTATATATGGAGGAAGAGGGGGGGGAATTTCGTGGCCCTTGGTGGAGGGATCCGAAATCAACCCTATCTCTTGTTTCCCCACACATACGGACTCTAAAAATAGCCTATACTTATGTATTTCGAAATTACATGGGCCTGGCCCAATAATAAGGTGACGCAGCACCTAAAATAGCCTCGGGACGAAATTTATGAAGTGGCATCTTGTATATTTCGTCCAAGGCTTCATGCACCCATTATGGTGGCTTCAAAGTCCTGAAATCATCACTTGTAACTCCGTTCTTGTTCCCCTTGCGCATGCCATCATCTCCATGCTTGTTCTTGCTCCAATGTTCATCCTTCTCCAAGCTATGCCCTTCATTTGTAAGCAAAACAAATGTATCCAATTTAGGCAGCATCATATTCTCATGAACATTAGAATCATTACCAAGAAACGAAAGTACCTGGTAATTTAGTTGGCGTGCACGAGCTCTAGTAATTGGTCAAGTATGTATAGCAGCAGGGGCTGTGGGTGTAACAATTGTATTGATGTCCTCATCATCCTCCCCTTCTTGAAATGAAGTCGTCCTCGACGGAAGTTCATCTTCCTCACCCAAATAAGGCTTCAAATCTGCAATGTTAAAAGTGGGACTAACCCCAAAATCTGCAGGCAGCTCAAGTTTATATGCATTATCATTTATTTTCTCTAACACCTTAAAGGGACCATCAGCACGTGGCATTAACTTTGATTTGCGCAAATCAGGAAATCTATCCTTACGCAAATGTAACCAAACAAGATCTCCAGGTGCAAACACAACATGTTTTCTACCCTTATCTCCAGCAAGTTTATATTTATCATTCATACGCTCAATGTTTTCCTTAGTTAACTCATGCATTTTTAAAATCAATTCAGCACGTTGTTTAGCATCAAAATTAACCTTCTCCGAAGATGGAAGAGGCAACAAATCAATAGGTGCACGAGGTAGGAAACCATACACAACTTCAAAAGGGCACATCTTAGTAGTAGAATGCAATGAACGATTATAAGCAAATTCAATATGAGGCAAGCATTCCTCCCACATTTTCTTATTATTCTTCAAAACAGCCCTAAGCATAGTAGACAACGTTCTATTGACTACTTCAGTTTGTCCATCAGTTTGGGGGTGACAAGTTGTACTAAAAAGCAGTTTAGTCCCCAACTTAGCCCATAAACATCTCCAAAAGTGGCTAAGAAATTTAGTATCACGATCTGAAACAATAGTATTTGGCACACCATGCAAGCGAATAATTTCACGAAAGAACAAATCAGCAACATTAACAACATCATCGCTTTTATGACATGGTATAAAGTGTGCCATTTTCGAGAATCTATCCACGACAACAAATATGCTATCCCTCCCCTTCTTTGTTCGAGGTAAACCTAAAACAAAGTCCATAGATATATCCTCCCAAGGAACACTAGGTACAGGCAAAGGCATATATAAACCATGAGGATTGAGTCGTGACTTAGCTTTTTGACATATAGTGCAGCGAGCAATAAAACGCTCAACATCCCGTCTCATCTTTGGCCAAAAGAAATGTGTAGCAAGTACGTCCTCCGTCTTCTTCACGCCAAAGTGTCCCATTAATCCTCCTCCATGCGCCTCCTGCAACAACAAAAGACGAACGGAGCTAGCTGGAATGCATAGCTTGTTAGCACGAAACAGAAATCCATCGTTAACGACGAACTTGTTCCACATTCTTCCTTCTTTACAATTCTGCATTACATCTTTAAAATCAGCATCATGCACATATTGATCTTTGATGGTCTCCAAACCAAATATTTTGAAGTCAAGTTGTGAAAGCATAGTATAGCGGCGAGACAATGCATCAGCAATAACATTTTCTTTTCCCTTCTTGTGTTTAATGACATAAGGAAAAGTCTCAATGAATTCAACCCATTTAGCATGTCTACGATTCAGTTTAGCCTGACTTTTAATATGTTTCAAAGATTCATGATCAGAATGTATAACAAATTCTTTGGGCCATAAATAATGTTGCCATGTTTCTAAAGTCCGAACAAGAGCATATAATTCTTTATCATAAGTAGAATAATTCAGACTAGGCCCACTCAATTTTTCATAAAAGTATGCAACAGGTTTGCCATCTTGTAATAACACACCGCCTAATCCAATTCCACTAGCATCACATTCAACCTCAAAAGTCTTATTAAAATCAGGAAGTTGGAGTAAAGGAGCATGTGTTAACTTATCTTTCAATACCGAGAAGGCTTCTTCCTGTGTGGTACCCCAAAGAAAAGGCACATCTTTCTTTGTAAGCTCATTGAGAGGTGCAGCAATGGTGCTGAAATCTCTCACAAAACGCCTATAGAATCCAGCGAGGCCAAGAAAACTCCTCACTTGTGTGACCGTTTTGGGCTGCGGCCAACTCTCAATAGCTTCAATCTTGGCTTTATCAACTTCGATTCCCTGTGGAGTAACAACATAGCCAAGAAAAGATACTCGGTCGGTGCAAAAGGTGCACTTCCCAAGGTTACCAAACAAACGTGCATCACGTAGAGCAATAAAAACAGCACGTAAATGTTCCAAATGTTCTTCCAAAGATCTTCTATAAATAAATATGTCATCAAAGTAAACTACCACAAATCGTCCAATGAAAGCACGTAAAACTTCATTCATTAATCTCATGAAAGTACTAGGTGCATTAGTTAACCCAAAAGGCATGACTAACCACTCATATAATCCAAACTTAGTTTTAAATGTTGTTTTCCATTCATCTCCCAATTTCATACGAATTTGATGGTAGCCACTACGCAAATCAACTTTGGAGAATATTGTAGAGCCACTCAATTCATCAAGCATATCATCTAGCCTAGGAATAGGATGACGATAACGAATAGTAATATTATTAATGCCTCTACAATCAACACACATACGTGATGTACCATCCTTTTTCGGCACTAGAATAATAGGAACAGCACAAGGACTAAGGGATTCGCGTATATAAGGGACTAGAGACGCGAGCCTAGAACACCAACAAAATCACGGCGCGACACGTAAACAAGGGAAAAGCACACTCTGGAATTTTTTTTCGCTCTTTTTTTTGCGCTGCTTTTTTTTTGCGATAAATCACTATAATGGCGAGTGTCTCAAAACTCTTCCTAGCTCAAACTGACAGGATGGGCACGAAATTTTTTCGACCAATTTTTTTTTCCGAAACCTACTCCGGCAAGGAAACACGAATCCGAATCTAGATGGATCTCAAAAACACACCTAATATGCAAGGAACTCAGATTGGTGGTGGATATATGGTGGTGGTATATGGCAGCGGTGGTAATATATGGATATGGATCGGTGGTGGTATATGGATACGGATTGGTGGTGGTATATGGATACGGATTCGGAGCGGTGGTGGTAGGTGACAGGGGCGAAGATGATGGTGCGGTGGCGGCGTGACAACTTATGACCAGAACTCGAAACTCTAAAAGACTAACTCTAAAAAGATTATGCAAAGGCTCAGATTGGTTCGGATATGATGAACTAACCCTAATTTTTTTTGTGGCTTTTTCGTGGACTATAGGTATGAAGAACAGACTCGATCTAAACTACGAAAACTGTAAAATCTCACCGAGCAACCTAGAAATCTGATACCACTTGATAGAGGCTAAGGTGTCCCGTCTTTCGATGAGATGATGGATATCGCTTTGGTGGCAGTCGACTTTGACGATCCGACTACGAACGTGCGAGGACGTCGCGCCTTAGCAATCGCTAAACCAACTCCGAGAGGTTATTGACCACGCCGGAGCACGATCAACCTGACCACGAGGGTCTGTTTCCTGCCAGCAAACGAAGAACAAGCAAGAAACTGAGATTGCAATCTGGATATTGCGAATAGAAGATGAAAGCTTTATTGAGGAACACAAACGAAGTACGCGAAGTTGCAGCTATGGCGAACTTTTAATCTAAACAAAACCCAAAGTCTAAAGATGCCCTAAGGGCTGTATATATGGAGGAAGAGGGGGGAATTTCGTGGCCCTTGGTGGAGGGGTCCGAAATCAACCCTATCTCTTGTTTCCCCACACATACGGACTCTAAAAATAGCCTATACTTATGTATTTCGAAATTACATGGGCCTGGCCCAATAATAAGGTGACACAACACCTAAAATAGCCTCGGGACAAAATTTATGAAGTGGCATCTTGTATATTTCATCCAAGGCTTCATGCACCCATTATGGTGGCTTCAAAGTCCTGAAATCATCGCTTGTAACTCCGTTCTTGTTCCCCTTGCGCATGCCATCATCTCCATGCTTGTTCTTGCTCCAATGTTCATCCTTCTCCAAGCTAGGCCCTTCATTTGTAAGCAAAACAAATGTATCCAGGGGCTGTGGGTGTAACAATTGTATTGATGTCCTCATCAGAGATAAGGGTAGAAAACATGTTGTGTTTGCGCCTGGAGATCTTGTTTGGTTACATTTGCGTAAAGATAGATTTCCTAATCTGCGCAAATCAAAGCTAATGCCACGTGCTGATGGTCCTTTTAAGGTGTTAGAGAAAATAAATGATAATGCATATAAACTTGAGCTACCTGTAGATTTTGGGGTTAGTCCCACTTTTAACATTGCAGATTTGAAGCCTTATTTGGGTGAGGAAGATGCGCTTCCGTCGAGGACGACTTCATTTGAAGAAGGGGAGGATGATGAGGACATCAATACCATTGTTACACCCACAGCCCCTACTGTTACATATACTGGACCAATTACTAGAGCTCGCGCACGCCAATTAAATTACCAGGTACTTTCTTTTCTTGGTAATGATTCTAATGTTCATGAGATTATGATGCTGCCTAAATTGGATACATTTGTTTTGCTTATAAATGAAGGGCCTAGCTTGGAGAAGGATGAACATTGGAACAAGAACACACATGGAGTTGATGGCATGCGCAAGGGGATCAAGAACGGAGTTACAAGTGATGATTTCAGGACTTTAAAGCCGCCATAAGGAGTGCATGAAGCCTTGGACGAAATATACAAGATGCCACTTCATAATATTCGTCCATAGGCTATTCTAGGTGTTGCGTCACCTTATTAATGGGCCAGGCCCATGTAATTTCGAAATACTTAAGTATAGGCTATTTTTAGAGTCCGTATGTGTGGGGAAACAAGAGTTAGGGTTGGTTTCGGACCCCACCCTCAAGGGCCACGAAATTACCCCCTCTTCCTCCATATATACAGCCCTTAGGGTATCGTTTAGACTTTGGGTTTTGTTTAGATTAAAAGTTCGCCATAGCTGCAACTTCGCGTACTTCGTTTGTGTCCAACGACCAGACCAAGACGTCACAAAACCCCACCTTGATCAATAAAGCTTTCATCTTATATTCGCAATATCCAGATTGCAATCTCAGTTTCTTGCTTGTTCTTCGTTTGCTCGCAGGAAACAGACCCTCGTGGTCAGGTTGATCGTGCTCCGGCGTGGTCAATAACCCTCGGAAGTTGGTTTAGCGATTGCTAAGGCGCGACGTCTCGCACGTTCGTAGTCGGATCGTCAAAGTCGACGCCCACAGAAAATGATAGCCACCATCTCATTGAAACATCGGAACACCTTAGCCTCTATCATCACGGCTGGAGGTGGCACCTGCTGGAGGTGCTGATGGAGTGGAAGTAGAGGATGCACGTGGTGTCCATGATGAAGATCGACCTACAGAAAAGTTAGTTCGCGCCAATGCCTGTCGATCCTGCACTTCACGTTCAGCTTTACAAGCAAGATGGAATAAACGAGTGATATTATTATACTCCTTATACTCTAGGATGGTCTGAATCTCTCTATTTAATCCACCCATAAAACGTGCAAGCATAGCTTCATTCTCCTCAACAACACCACATCTAATCATGCCAGTTTGTAATTCCTGATAATATTCTTCTACAGAGTTTTTTCCTTCTCTTAAACACTGCAATTTTTGAAGTAATTCACGTTGATAATATGGTGGAACCCAACGAGTACGCATAGCAGTTTTCAAAGCAGTCCAAGTAGCAGGAATAGGATATAATCTACAATGCTCAGACCACCAAACACATGCAAAACTAGTGAATGCACAAACAGCAGCAGGAACACGTCTCTCCTCGGGATATTGTAAACATGTAAATCGTTGTTCAGTTTCTAACTCCCAAGTAAGATATATATCAGGAACATATCTACCCTCAAATAGTGGAATATTCAATTTTAGTTTAGGGAGATGGTCATGATCTCGTACCTGAGGGTGAGCCCTACCATTGCCATTATTTGCATGTGGACGACCTAGTGGTTGTTGTGCTGGTGGTGGCACGTAGTTCTGATTTTGATCAACCTCATCCTCGTAATCGCCGGTAAAATCATCCTCCTCCGCATCAGCAGCAGGATCCACAGAAGTATCTACAGCAGCACCAACAGTTTGGCCAGGTGCAAGAGGGAGACGGCTCGCTTGGCGGATGATAGAGGCGGGGGTGTCCCGATCTTTCGATGAGATGATAACTATCGATTTGGTGGAGACGACTTTGACGATCCAACTACAAACGTGCACGACGTTGCGCCTTAGCAATCGCTAAACCAACTCCGAGAGGTTATTGACCACGCTGGAGCACGATCAACCTGACCACGAAGGTCTATTCCTGCAAGCAATCGAAGAACGAGCAAGAATATGATAAAGCAATCTGAATATTGCGAATATATATGAAGTATTGATAATGGTGGGGATCCGGAAGCGGTCTTGGTCTGGTCGTTGGACACAAACGAAGTACACGAAGTTGCAATGGCTAACTTTTAACTAAACAAATCCCAAGGAAAAGCTACTAGATGGATCTACTTATATAGGAGCAAGGGGTGGCCGCCAAGGAGGTGGGAGGACGTCCCAAGGCAGCCTAAAACTAAATCTAGGTCGTACAAGGCCAATGGGCCCAAGTGGAGGTGATGTAACACCTTTAGACTTGTAGTTTGACTCGGATTCTGCTGCAGCATCAGATTGTTTCGTCCACAACTCAACGCTCCGGACGAATTTGAAGGTGATTCCAATTGGGTTGGAAAGTGCACGAAATCTAGTTTCCAACAAAAAAAGAATCACCCAATTCGGAGTCCGTATGAAAAACTTGTATGCGTTTTGAGTCAGGTGTGTCTGTGCAGTCCGAATCTGAATCCAGAACGTGAGAGACTTGGACTCTATCTTCTCTTGGGCCAAAAGTGACGTGAGAGAACTTTTTGGACAGCAAATAAACATCTCTTTCTTCCTTATCTTCATATGTGGATTGTACAAATGTCCCATACACCTGCAATTAGACAAAACACAAAAGTGTGTGAAGTATTTTTGTTCTGGATAACATAAATAGATTATTGAATAGTTTGCACTAGAAATCACCTGACAAATATGCATATATGCAATATTTTTGGTCATATCCAAGGTAGTCATGTCCTCATCATCCTCCCCTTCTTGAAAATAAAGCCGTCCTCGGCGTTGCTTAATCTGAAATGTGGCTAACAAAAGAGACAAGGTGTACATGTTGTATATGTATATGTCATCCACTTTTACTTCCCTTGATTTTTGCATATATGACACATGAATAGATGAGTAACTTGCATAGTTCATAAAATCTAAAGCCAAAAAATTAGCACAAGAAGTAGAAGGCATGAAAATATTGCAACTCAGTTTGCACATATAAGTGAAGCTCTTATTCATTTCAAAAGATTGACAATGTTCATCATTAAACCATCCCAACATTGGTGAATAAACCTTACTTGCATCAAATTTACATGCTACAACATGCTTAAATAAGCAAACATGCAATAAGTCATTCAACACAGAATCATCAACAAGATTAGAGGTCATATCAAAATGATTAAACATTGGTTCTTTTGCATCAATAGTTAATTCAATGGGTGCACTCAAAATTGTTGGTATTTCAGTTGTTTGATCACATGGCAAAGTCAAATTATCAACGTAGTCCTCTAAAATAGGTGGTGTGATCAAAGTAGTGGGTAGCTCATCAGATGGTGCATTCAAATTGACAAGGCATTCATCATTCTCATGTAGAGATGGAAGATCAGTACCTTTGTCATTACCTCTTATGATCAACTCAGATGATGTAGCCACTCTCGGGGGCGATGTGTCACATGGTGGAGGTGATGTAGTCCTGACAACAACGGATGTGGTTGTCATAGTATGTCTAGTAGTTGAAGGAACAATCATATCAACTCTTGGAATGTGCACCGTGCGCTTGTTCTCCTCGTGGCCAACACGTCGTTTTATTTCCTGTTCAGCTTTGCAAGCAAGATGAAACAAATGGTCCATAGGATAACACTCTTCATGAATTAGTATCTCTTGAATATCACGGTTTAATCCTCCCCAAAATCTATCCATAAAATCATCTTCACTTTCTTCTAAAGAGGAACGCAACAAGGTAGTTTGTAAATCATCATAATATTTTGTTACAGTTTCACTACCTTGTTTTAAGTGTTGCAACTTCTTAATCATGTCACGAGTATAATAAGCAGGGACGAAAGTATGTCGCATGGCAAGTTTCAAATCATCCCAAGTAGTAGGTATATAATCAGGGTGTTACCGACAATATTCACTCCACCAAACCAAAGCATAACCAGTGAAAGAACCAACCGCAACCTTAACCTTTTTATGTTCATCGAAATTATGGGAAGCAAATATATTTTTTATGTCGAACTCCCATTCAATATATAAAGCAGGTTTAAAACGGCCATTAAATGGTGGTATAGATACATTAACCTGATCATGTGCATTTGGATGTTTGTGCACCTCTCGTGACGGTTGTGGTATTTGCAAAGGTGGTGGCACATCTCCCGCGATCGACAAAGCCCATGAATTGACTCTGGATCCTGTCATGATTAGTAGAACAAGAAACAAAACCCAAAAATAATGTTCCTATAACTACTAGGATGTGGTGGTAAAATGCTCACAGTAAAGCAAATATCAATGTCTTACAAGTTCTTACCATGCAGCAGGCGGTGATCGGCAACCAACGGTGTCAACTAACTCCGAATATTGAGTAAAGCGATTGCCAGGGGAGCGTACGTATACACGGTGTAGAAATATGTGGAGCTGGGTTGGCTATATATGGTAGCAAAAGATTAGCAATAATCAATTCAAAGATGCAATGTTGAATAAACGCTCAATGACGGTACTGTGCTGGTCCTAGGCTAGACCGGACTAGAGACGCGAGCCTAGAACACTAATGAGGTCACGGCGTAGCACAACTAGCATCAATGAAGGATACTAAGTAGCTCTTGACAGCAAGATATAAGTGAAAATCACAACGGCAGTGAAAATAATGATGAAAAACAACTGCCAAGCAGGATATACAACAACTCTCTCTCCAACTTTCTTCTTGAAAAGTTTGAGACAATTTTCTGATAAATTCTTTCAAAGAATGCTACTAACTCAATCTTTCCAATGCAAAAAGAATCACTCAATTCCGAGTTGATATGGGGAGTCAAAGAATTCTAAAACTGGCCTGAAAAATTGGAACAAGCTGTATTCACGAACTTCGGAGGGAAAAAAGACCTATTTAGAAGCCGATTTTGAGGTGTCAAATATTGAACTAGCTTCTGCAACTATTTAGATGCGGCTCGTTGCTAGCTTCAATTTGAGTACTCACGGAGTCAAAACGGACTTCGTATGAGGAAGATACACCTGTTTTACTAAACAGTGCGCAAAACAGATTCCAATCCGAATTCAGGTACGAGATTGATTCTAGATAGATCCAATTTTTTTTCTTCTCTTTTTTTTTCTCACGCTTTTTTTTTCTTTTTCTTCTCCCTCTTTCTAAGACAAACTAGATAAGATGCAGATTCGATCTGGCGAAGATGTGAGTGACCTCAACTATGATTATGATAATAAACAGTGCGTAGCACGTGGTGGAAATTGGTGGATGGGATGGTGGACAGCGGATGGGATAATGATGCAGCGGCTGCGTGACTAATGTGAACAGAACTCGAAACTCTAAAGGAACTAGACACTAAGACCAGCAACTCGACACGGCGATGCAACCGATAATTCAATAATGCAAACAATGAAAAGAAAATTGCAAAGGCTCAGTCTGGCTAGGACAAAGGATGAATAGATCTAACTTTTGTTTTGTGGCTTTTTCTTGGACAATAGGTAAGAAAATAAATCTAATCTAGGAAAAACTGGAAATTCTCACCGAGCAACCTGAAAACTGATACCACTTGATAGAGGCGGGGGTGTCCCGATCTTTCGATGAGATGATAACTATCGATTTGGTGGAGACGACTTTGACGATCCGACTACAAACGTGCACGACGTTGCGCCTTAGCAATCGCTAAACCAATCTCCTGAGGTTACTGACGATGCTGGAAGCACGGTCAGCCTGACCACGAAGGTCTATTCCTGCAAGCAATCGAAGAACGAGCAAGAATATGATAAAGCAATCTGAATATTGCAAATATATATGAAGTATTGATAATGGTGGGGATCCGGAAGCGGTCTTGGTCTGGTCGTTGGACACAAACGAAGTACACGAAGTTGCAATGGCTAACTTTTAACTAAACAAATCCCAAGTAAAAGCTACTAGATGGATCTACTTATATAGGAGCAAGGGGTGGCGGCCAAGGAGGTGGGAGGACGTCCCAAGGCAGCCTAAAACTAAATCTAGGTCGTACAAGGCCAATGGGCCCAAGTGGAGGTGATGTAACACCTTTGGACTTGTAGTTTGACTCGGATTCTGCTGCAGCATCAGATTGTTTCATCCACAACTCAACGCTCCGGACGAATTTGAAGGTGATTCCAATTGGGTTGGAAAGTGCACGAAATCTAGTTTCCAACAAAAAAAGAATCACCCAATTCGGAGTCCGTATGAAAAACTTGTGTGCGTTTTGAGTCAGGTATGTCTGTGCAGTCCGAATCTGAATCCAGAACGTGAGAGACTTGGACTCTATCTTCTCTTGGGCCAAAAGTGACGTGAGAGAACTTTTTGGACAGCAAATAAACATCTCTTTCTTCCTTATCTTCATATGTGGATTGTACAAATGTCCCATACACCTGCAATTAGACAAAACACAAAAGTGTGTGAAGTATTTTTGTTCTGGATAACACAAATAGATTATTGAATAGTTTGCACTAGAAATCACCTGACAAATATGCATATATGCAATATTTTTGGTCATATCCAAGGTAGTCATGTCCTCATCATCGAGGCGAGGGTGTCCCGATCTTTCGATGAGATGATAACTATCGATTTGGTGGAGACGACTTTGACGATCCAACTACAAACGTGCACGACGTTGCGCCTTAGCAATCGCTAAACCAATCTCCTGAGGTTACTGATGATGCCGGAAGCACGGTCAGCCTGACCACGAAGGTCTATTCCTGCAAGCAACTGAAGAACGAGCAAGAATATGATAAAGCAATCTGAATATTGCAAATATATATGAGGTATTGATAATGGTGGGGATCCGTAAGCGGTCTTGGTCTGGTCGTTGGACACAAACGAAGTACACGAAGTTGCAATGGCTAACTTTTAACTAAACAAATCCCCAGGAAAAGCTACTAGATGGATCTACTTATATAGGAGCAAGGGGTGGCGGCCAAGGAGGTGGGAGGACGTCCCAAGGCAGCCTAAAACTAAATCTAGGTCGTACAAGGCCAATGGGCCCAAGTGGAGGTGATGTAACACCTTTGGACTTGTAGTTTGACTCGGATTCTGCTGCAGCATCAGATTGTTTCGTCCACAACTCAACGCTCCGGACGAATTTGAAGGTGATTCCAATTGGGTTGGAAAGTGCACGAAATCTAGTTTCCAACAAAAAAAGAATCACCCAATTCGGAGTCCGTATGAAAAACTTGTGTGCGTTTTGAGTCAGGTGTGTTTGTGCAGTCCGAATCTGAATCCAGAACGTGAGAGACTTGGACTCTATCTTCTCTTGGGCCAAAAGTGACGTGAGAGAACTTTTTGGACAGCAAATAAACATCTCTTTCTTCCTTATCTTCATATGTGGATTGTACAAATGTCCCATACACCTGCAATTAGACAAAACACAAAAGTGTGTGAAGTATTTTTGTTCTGGATAACATAAATAGATTATTGAATAGTTTGCACTAGAAATCACCTGACAAATATGCATATATGCAATATTTTTGGTCATATCCAAGGTAGTCATGTCCTCATCAGCGGATGGCTGTTTCACGATGTGTAGGTAGTCGTTGTTGTTGTTGTTGTAGAGGTGCGTTAGGTGCAGCCGGTGGTGGTGGTGGAAGACGCGCGAGCAATTCATTAAACCTGTTATCGAGCTTTGTTTCAAACGTCTTCTCCATGTCATCTATCTTCTCCATGGCCTCTTCAAATCTGTTTAGCACATCTTGCACCTGTCCATTCATCATTTGCTGAAATTTATCATGCAACTCCTTATTCGTCATGTTCTCCCAGTCAGTCTCGTCGGCTTGTGATCCTGCCATGGTTAGCAACAATAGAGACACACAAGAATATGATCCTACAGAATACTAACAAGAGGTGGTGGTGGTGTCACAAATCCGTCAAGCCAATCTCAAATTCTTACCAGTTCTTACCCAGCAGCAGGCGGTGATCGGCAACCGTCGTAGTCAAAACTCTACAGATTACCAGGGAGAGTCAAACGCACGACGTAGATGTATGTGGAGCTGGGAAGGCTTATAATATGGTAGCAAAAAGGGTCAGCAATAATCAATTCAGAGATGCAAAGTTGAATAAACGCTCAACGACGGTACTGTGCTGGTCCTAGGCTAGACCGTGCTAGAGACGCGAGCCTAGAACACTAACAAAATCACGACGCTGCACGTAAATAAGGGAAAAGCACACTCTGGAACTCTTTTCTTTGCGCTCCTCTTTTTTTTGCAAAAATCACTATAATGGCGAGTGTCTCAAAACTCTTCCCTCGTCAAACTGATAGGATGGGCACGAAATTTTTTTTTCACTTTTTTTTTCGGAAATCAGGGCAGCGACGACGAAAAAGTGCGACAAAAAATCACTATGATGGCACGTGGCTCAAAAGACTCAGAAAAGCCTAAAAATAGGATAGGGAAAAAAATTGGCCCGTGAAAATTTTGGCCTAAAAACTGCCCGGGGGTCTCCAGACTCTTTTTTTCCGAGACCTACGAACGCAAGGAAACACGAATCAGAATTTAGATTGATCTCAAGAACAAACCTAATATGAGAAGAACTCGGATTGGTGGTGGATATATGGTTGTGGTATATGGCAGCGGTGGTGGTATATGGTAGCGGTGGTGGTATATGGATACAGATTGGTGGTGGTATATGGATACGGATTCGTGGTGGTATATGGATATGCATTCAGAGCGGTGGCGGATAAGCAAAGGTGGTAGATGGGGGATGATGATGGTGCGGCTGCGGCGTGACAACTTATGACCAGAACTCAAAACTCTAAAAGACCAGACTCTAAGACCAGCAACTTGACACGATGATGTAACCGCAAATTCAACAAAGCAAAAACCCTAAAAAGATTATGCAAAGGCTCAGATTGGTTTGGATATGATGAACTAACCCTAATTTTTTTTGTGGCTTTTTCGTGGACTGTAGGTATGAAGAATAGACTCGATCTAATCTACGTAAAACTGTAAAATCTCACCGAGCAACCTGGAAATCTGATACCACTTGATAGAGGCAAAGGTGTCCCGATGTTTTGATGAGATGGTGGCTATCGTTTTCTGTGGGAGTCGACCTTGACGATCCGACTACGAACGTGCGAGACGTCGCGCCTTAGCAATCGATAAACCAACTTCCGAGGGTTATTGACCACGCCGGAGCACGATCAACCTGACCACGAGGGTCTGTTTCCTGCAAGCAAACGAAGAACAAACAAGAAACTGAGATTGCAATCTGGATATTGCAAATATAAGATGAAAGCTTTATTGATCAAGGTGGGGTTCTGTGACGCCTTGGTCTGGTCGTTGAACACAAACGATGTACGCGAAGTTGCAGCTATGGCAAACTTTTAATCTAAACAAAACCCAGAGTCTAAACGACGCCCTAAGGGCTGTATATATGGAGGAAGAGGGGGGAATTTCGTGGCCCTTGAGGGTGGGGTCCGAAACCAAACCTAACTCTTGTTTCCCCACACATACGGACTCTAAAAATAGCCTATACTTAAGTATTTCGAAATTACATGGGCATGACCCATTAATAAGGTGACACAACACCTAGAATAGCCTATGGACGAATATTATGAAGTGGCATCTTGTATATTTCGTCCAAGGCTTCATGCACTCCTTATGGCGGCTTCAAAGTCCTGAAATCACCACTTGTAACTCCGTTCTTGATCCCCTTGCACATGCCATCAACTCCATGTGTGTTCTTGCTCCAATGTTCATCCTTCTCCAAGCTAGGCCCTTCATTTGTAAGCAAAACAAATGTATCCAATTTAGGCAGCATCATAATCTCATGGACATTAGAATCATTTCCAAGAAACGAAAGTATCTGGTAATTTAATTGGCGTGCGCGAGCTCTAGTAATTGGTCCAGTATATGTAACAGTAGGGGCTGTGGGTGTAACAATGGTATTGATGTCCTCATCACTCAAAGAGCTTCTGAACAAGCTAAAGAACGTCAAAATCGGAGTTCGGATGAATTAGTTATTGCCGAAACAAGAATCAGCCGAAGTCAGTTTTTACAGGGGTCAGACGTCCGGTAATGGTCGGATATCCGGTCGTCGGTCATCTAGAAGAGCTTGGAAATTCACTGTTTCAACTTGGGTTAGGGGTTTAGTCATCCGGTAAAGGTCGGACGTCCGGTGGGTCGGGGTCAACATGGGATTTGTGCTCGGGACGTGATTTTTGGCGGAATTTGGGGATTTGTGGATCAAAATTGATCAAATTTTGTGGATGAAAGATGGGGAAACTTGGGGAAATGCTAGATCCACTTGAAACCAAGCAAATCCATGGATCAAAATCAACCAAACTTCATCATACCAACAAACCACAAAAAAATTGGGGCTATTTTTGTGGGGAATTTTTGAAATTGGGGAAGAACATAACAAAATCAAGCTAGAGAACGGGGGGTAGGGGCTCCAAATTCATGATAAACCTTGCTCTGATCCAAGATGATCTTGGGTGGAAACCCTAGGGCCGATCTTTCATGATTTGGAGGGGATCCCACGAAGAACACAAAGAACACGAGGGGAAACGTGAGGGAAATGACGAGGGGAAATAAGAGGGAACACTCAAATCAACAAGACACAAACACACATGTGTTAGATCCTCGAAACACAAAGAGATACACGATCCAAAGTCAACAAGGGACGATACAAGTGGTAACTAGTTCATCTCCGTGAGGAGGTCTTGAGAGGTCATCCCATGAAGGGACCTTGAATCCAAGGTGGATCTTCTCTGTAGAGGCCATAGTCTCTCTGATAGAGGCAAAGGTGTCCCGTCTTTCGATGAGATGATGGATATCGCTTTGGTGGAAGTCGACTTTGACGATCCGACTACGAACGTGCGAGGACGTCGCGCCTTAGCAATCGCTAAACCAACTCCGAGAGGTTATTGACCACGCCGGAGCACGATCAACCTGACCACGAGGGTCTGTTTCCTGCGAGCAAACGAAGAACAAGCAAGAAACTGAGATTGCAATCTAGATATTGCGATTATAAGATGAAAGCTTTATTGATCAAGGTGGGGTTCTGTGACGCCTTTGTCTGGTCGTTGAACACAAACGAAGTACGCGAAGTTGCAGCTATGGCGAACTTTTAATCTAAACAAAACCCAAAGTCTAAACGATGCCCTAAGGGCTGTATATATGGAGGAAGAGGGGGGAATTTCGTGGCCCTTGGTGGAGGGGTCCGAAATCAACCCTATATCTTGTTTCCCCACACATACGGACTCTAAAAATAGCCTATACTTATGTATTTCGAAATTACATGGGCCTGGCCCAATAATAAGGTGACGCAGCACCTAAAATAGCCTCGGGACGAAATTTATGAAGTGGCATCTTGTATATTTCGTCCAAGGCTTCATGCACCCATTATGGTGGCTTCAAAGTCCTGAAATCATCACTTGTAACTCCGTTCTTGTTCCCCTTGCGCATGCCATCATCTCCATGCTTGTTCTTGCTCCAATGTTCATCCTTCTCCAAGCTAGGCCCTTCATTTGTAAGCAAAACAAATGTATCCAATTTAGGCAGCATCATATTTTCATGAACATTAGAATCATTACCAAGAAACGAAAGTACCTGGTAATTTAGTTGGCGTGCACGGGCTCTAGTAATTGGTCCAGTATGTATAGCAGCAGGGGCTGTGGGTGTAACAATTGTATTGATGTCCTCATCATCCTCCCCTTCTTGAAATGAAGTCGTCCTCGACGGAAGTTCATCTTCCTCACCCAAATAAGGCTTCAAATCTGCAATGTTAAAAGTGGGACTAACCCCAAAATCTGCAGGCAGCTCAAGTTTATATGCATTATCATTTATTTTCTCTAACACCTTAAAGGGACCATCAGCACGTGGCATTAGCTTTGATTTGCGCAAATCAGGAAATCTATCCTTACGCAAATGTAACCAAACAAGATCTCCAGGTGCAAACACAACATGTTTTCTACCCTTATCTCCAGCAAGTTTATATTTAGCATTCATACGCTCAATGTTTTCCTTAGTTAACTCATGCATTTTTAAAATCAATTCAGCACGTTGTTTAGCATCAAAATTAACCTTCTCCGAAGATGGAAGAGGCAACAAATCAATAGGTGCACGAGGTAGGAAACCATACACAACTTCAAAAGGGCACATCTTAGTAGTAGAATGCAATGAACGATTGTAAGCAAATTCAATATGAGGCAAGCATTCCTCCCACATTTTCTTATTCTTCTTCAAAACAGCCCTAAGCATAGTAGACAACGTTCTATTGACTACTTCAGTTTGTCCATCAGTTTGGGGGTGACAAGTAGTACTAAAAAGCAGTTTAGTCCCCAACTTAGCCCATAAACATGATAGAGGCAGAGGTGTCCCGTCTTTCGATGAGATGATGGATTTCGCTTTGGTGGAAGTCGACTTTGACGATCCGACTACGAACGTGCGAGGACGTCGCGCCTTAGCAATCGCTAAACCAACTCCGAGAGGTTATTGACCACGCCGGAGCACGATCAACCTGACCACGAGGGTCTGTTTCCTGCGAGCAAACGAAGAACAAGCAAGAAACTGAGATTGCAATCTGGATATTGCGAATATAAGATGAAAGCTTTATTGATCAAGGTGGGGTTCTGTGACGCCTTTGTCTGGTCGTTGAACACAAACGAAGTACGCGAAGTTGCAGCTATGGCGAACTTTTAATCTAAACAAAACCCAAAGTCTAAACGATGCCCTAAGGGCTGTATATATGGAGGAAGAGGGGGGGAATTTCGTGGCCCTTGGTGGAGGGGTCCGAAATCAACCCTATCTCTTGTTTCCCCACACATACGGACTCTAAAAATAGCCTATACTTATGTATTTCGAAATTACATGGGCCTGGCCCAAAAATAAGGTGACACAGCACCTAAAATAGCCTCGGGACGAAATTTATGAAGTGGCATCTTGTATATTTCGTCCAAGGCTTCATGCACCCATTATGGTGGCTTCAAAGTCCTGAAATCATCACTTGTAACTCCGTTCTTGTTCCCCTTGCGCATGCCATCATCTCCATGCTTGTTCTTGCTCCAATGTTCATCCTTCTCCAAGCTAGGCCCTTCATTTGTAAGCAAAACAAATGTATCCAATTTAGGCAGCATCATATTCTCATGAACATTAGAATCATTACCAAGAAACGAAAGTACCTGGTAATTTAGTTGGCGTGCACGGGCTCTAGTAATTGGTCCAGTATGTATAGCAGCAGGGGATGTGGGTGTAACAATTGTATTGATGTCCTCATCATCCTCCCCTTCTTGAAATGAAGTCGTCCTCGACGGAAGTTCATCTTCCTCACCCAAATAAGGCTTCAAATCTGCAATGTTAAAAGTGGGACTAACCCCAAAATCTGCAGGCAGCTCAAGTTTATATGCATTATCATTTATTTTCTCTAACACCTTAAAGGGACCATCAGCACGTGGCATTAACTTTGATTTGCGCAAATCAGGAAATCTATCCTTACGCAAATGTAACCACACAAGATCTCCAGGTGCAAACACAACATGTTTTCTACCCTTATCTCCAGCAAGTTTATATTTAGCATTCATACGCTCAATGTTTTCCTTAGTTAACTCATGCATTTTTAAAATCAATTCAGCACGTTGTTTAGCATCAAAATTAACCTTCTCCGAAGATGGAAGAGGCAACAAATCAATAGGTGCACGAGGTAGGAAACCATACACAACTTCAAAAGGGCACATCTTAGTAGTAGAATGCAATGAACGATTATAAGCAAATTCAATATGAGGCAAGCATTCCTCCCACATTTTCTTATTATTCTTCAAAACAGCCCTAAGCATAGTAGACAACGTTCTATTGACTACTTCAGTTTGTCCATCAGTTTGGGGGTGACAAGTAGTACTAAAAAGCAGTTTAGTCCCCAACTTAGCCCATAAACATCTCCAAAAATGGCTAAGAAATTTAGTATCACGATCTGAAACAATACTATTTGGCACACCATGCAAGCGAATAATTTCACGAAAGAACAAATCAGCAACATTAACAGCATCATCGCTTTTATGACATGGTATAAAGTGTGCCATTTTCGAGAATCTATCCACGACAACAAATATGCTATCCCTCCCCTTCTTTGTTCGAGGTAAACCTAAAACAAAGTCCATAGATATATCCTCCCAAGGAACACTAGGTACAGGCAAAGGCATATATAAACCATGAGGATTGAGTCGTGACTTAGCTTTTTGACATGTAGTGCATCGAGCAATAAAACGCTCAACATCCCGTCTCATCTTTGGCCAAAAGAAATGTGTAGCAAGTACGTCCTCCGTCTTCTTCACGCCAAAGTGTCCCATTAATCCTCCTCCATGCGCCTCCTGCAACAACAAAAGACGAACGGAGCTAGCTGGAATGCATAGCTTGTTAGTACGAAACACAAATCCATCGTTAACGACAAACTTGTTCCACATTCTTCCTTCTTTACAATTCTGCATTACATCTTTAAAATCAGCATCATGCACATATTGATCTTTGATGGTCTCCAAACCAAATATTTTGAAGTCAAGTTGTGAAAGCATAGTATAGCGACGAGACAATGCATCAGCAATAACATTTTCTTTTCCCTTCTTGTGTTTCATGACATAAGGAAAAGTCTCAATGAATTCAACCCATTTAGCATGTCTACGATTCAGTTTAGCTTGACTTTTAATATGTTTCAAAGATTCATGATCAGAATGTATAACAAATTCTTTGGGCCATAAATAATGTTGCCATGTTTCTAAAGTCCGAACAAGAGCATATAATTCTTTATCATAAGTAGAATAATTCAGACTAGGCCCACTCAATTTTTCAGAAAAGTATGCAACAGGTTTGCCATCTTGTAATAACACACCTCCTAATCCAATTCCACTAGCATCACATTCAAGCTCAAAAGTCTTATTAAAATCAGGAAGTTGGAGTAAAGGAGCATGTGTCAACTTATCTTTCAATACCGTGAAGGCTTCTTCCTGTGCGGTACCCCAAACAAAAGGCACATCCTTTTTTGGAAGCTCGTTGAGAGGTGCAGCAATGGTGCTGAAATCTCTCACAAAACGCCTATAGAATCCAGCGAGGCCAAGAAAACTCCTCACTTGTGTGACCGTTTTGGGCTGCGGCCAACTCTCAATAGCTTCAATCTTGGCTTTGTCAACTTCAATTCCCTGTGGAGTAACAACATAGCCAAGAAAAGATACTCGGTCGGTGCAAAAGGTGCACTTCCCAAGGTTACCAAACAAACGTGCATCACGCAGAGCAATAAAAACAGCACGTAAATGTTCCAAATGTTCTTCCAAAGATCTGCTATAAATCAATATGTCATCAAAGTAAACTACCATAAATCGTCCAATGAAAGCACGTAAAACTTCGTTCATTAATCTCATGAAAGTACTAGGTGCATTGGTTAACCCAAAAGGCATGACTAACCACTCATATAATCCAAACTTAGTTTTAAATGCTGTTTTCCATTCATCTCCCAATTTCATACGAATTTGATGGTAGCCACTACGCAAATCAACTTTGGAGAATATTGTAGAGCCACTCAATTCATCAAGCATATCATCTAGCCTAGGAATAGGATGAGGATAACGAATAGTAATATTATTAATGCCTCTACAATCAACACACATACGTGATGTACCATCCTTTTTCGGCACTAGAATAATAGGAACAGCACAAGGACTAAGGGATTCGCGTATATAACCTTTGTCGAGAAGCTCTTGTACTTGACGCATAATCTCCTTCGTCTCCTCTGGATTGGTACGGTATGGTGCACGGTTTGGCAGTGAAGCACCGGGAATTAAGTCAATCTGATGCTCAATCCCTCGAATAGGCGGTAATCCCGGTGGCACGTCTTGTGGAAAAACGTCAGCGAACTCCTGCAAAATGTTAGTGACAGCAGGAGGCAAAGAGGAAGGCACGTCCTCGAATGAAAATAATGCCTCTTTGCATACAAAAGCATAGCAAATAGATTTGCTGAAATCTAGCTCATCAATATCAGATTTGGTGGCAAATAAACATGCACTTTTTAATTTAATTTCAGAAGCAACACTAGATGGTTTATTATTAGGCTTCATTTGTTGCTCAAATTCTTTTGCCACAATCTGATTTTCACTCTTATTCTTCTCCTGTTGTGCTTTATTAGCTCTATTAATATCATCTTTCAAAATGGAATCAGGAGTCATAGGAAGCAAAGTAATATTTTTATCCTTATGAACAAGAGTATAGTGATTGTTTCTACCATGGTGTACAGAATTTTTATCAAATTGCCATGGTCTACCAAGTAATAAGGAACATGCTTGCATAGGTACCACATCACAATCAACATAATCAGCATATGTAGAGATACTAAAATGCACACGAACAGTACGTGTTACCTTAACCTTGCCGCTGTTGTTGAACCATTGGATGTACTAAGGATGTGGATGCAGTCTTGTGGTGAGAGAAAGCTTCTCCACCATCTCCATGCTAGCCAAATTGTTGCAGCTCCCTCCGTCTATTATGACGCGCACAGAACGTTCCTTCACAACTCCCTTGGTATGGACCAAATTGTGCCTCTGATTTTGCTCAGCTTGTGTGACCTGCACACTCAAAACACGTTGAGCAACTAAACATTCATACCTGTCAGCGTCTTCAGGAGCCATGTATTGAGTCTCATGATCAGAATCATCTCCACCATGTTCTTCACGTGTAATACGAGCCAAAGTCTCCTCATCATAGTCACTAGTGGACTCATATCCACCATCCGCGGTAGCAATCATCACACGCGGAGATTTGCATTCTCTCGCATAATGACCTCCTCCCTTACAACGACGACAAATAATATCACTTGTGTGCCCTGTTGATGCCATGGAAGAAGAAGAACGCTGTGCAGGCCCCGCAGGTGCGCTCTTGGCAGATAATGGTGGTTGTGCCTGTTTTCTTGTATCACGGCTGGAGGTGGCACCGGATGGAGGTGCTGGTGCAGTTGAAGTAGAAGATGCACGTGGCGTCCATGATGAAGGTCGGCCTGCAGAAAAGTTAGTTCGCCCCAATGCTTGTCGATCCTGCACTTCACGTTCAGCTTTACAAGCAAGATGGAATAAACGAGTGATATTAGTATACTCCTTATAGTCTAGAATGGTCTGAATCTCTCTATTTAATCCACCCAGAAAACGTGCAAGCATAGCTTCATTGTCCTCAACAATACCACATCTAATCATGCCAGTTTGTAATTCCTGATAATATTCTTCTACAGAATTTTTCCCTTGTCTTAAACGCTGCAATTTTTGAAGCAATTCACGTTGATAATATGGTGGAACCCAACGCGTACGCATAGCAGTTTTCAAAGCAGCCCAAGTAGTTGGAATAGGATATAATCTACAATGTTCAGACCACCATACACATGCAAAACTAGTGAAAGCACAAATGGCAGCAGCAACTCGTCTCTCCTCAGGATATTGTAAACATGTAAATCGTTGTTCAGTTTCTAACTCCCAAGTAAGATATATATCAGGAACATATCTACCCTCAAATGGTGGAATATTCAATTTCAGTTTAGGAATATGGACATCATCTCGTACCTGAGGTGGTGGTGCAGGCCTACCATTACGAATATATACCTGAGGTCGACCTGCTGGTGGTGGTACAGGTGGCTGCACGTAGTGTTGATTTTGATCAACCTCATCCTCATAATCTCCCACATAATCATCCTCCTCCACATCAGCAGCAGGAGCCACAGAAGTATCAACAGCAGCACCAACAGTTTGGCCAAACGCAAGAGGAACACGGCTTGCTCGGCGGAGGTCTGCTTCGCGATGTGGAGGTAGTCGTTGTTGTTGTTGTTGGAGAGGTGCGTTAGGTGCAGCGGGTGGTGGTGGTGGAAGACGCGTGAGCAATTCATTAAACTTGTTATCGAGCTTTGTTTCGAACGTCTTCTCAAGGCCAGTGATCTTCTCCATGGCCTCTTCAAAATTGTTCAGCACGTCTTGCACCTGTTCAGTCATCATTTGCTGAAACTTATCATGAAGCTCCTTGTTCGATAAATTCTCCCAGTCAATCTCGTCGGCTTGTGATCCTGGCATGGTTAGCAGCAATAGAAACACACAAGAATATGATCCTACAGACTACGAACAAGTGGTGGTGGTGGGTGTCACAAATCCGTCAAGCAAATCTCAAATTCTTACCAGTTCTTACCCAGCAGCAGGCGGTGATCGGCAACCGTTGTAGTCAAAAACTCTCAAAGCTTGGATAGAGCGATTACCAGGGAGAGTCAAACGCACGACGTAGATGTATGTGGAGCTGGGAAGGCTTATAATATGGTAGCAAAAAGGGTCAGCAATAATCAATTCAGAGATGCAAAGTTGAATAAACGCTCAACGACGGTACTGTGTTGGTCCTAGGCTAGACTGTGCTAGAGACGCGAGCCTAGAACACTAACAAAATCACGGCGCGGCACGTAAACAAGGGAAAAGCACACTCTG
>NW_025228096.1:167939-168520 GCF_018294505.1 Triticum aestivum
AGGCCAGTGATCTTCTCCATGGCCTCTTCAAAATTGTTCAGCACATCTTGCACCTGTTCAGTCATCATTTGCTGAAACTTATCATGAAGCTCCTTGTTCGATAAATTCTCCCAGTCAATCTCGTCGGCTTGTGATCCTGGCATGGTTAGCAGCAATAGAAACACACAAGAATATGATCCTACAGACTACTAAGAAGTGGTGGTGGTGTATCACAAATCCGTCAAGCAAATCTCAAATTCTTACCAGTTCTTACCCAGCAGCAGGCGGTGATCGGCAACCGTTGTAGTCAAAAACTCTCAAAGCTTGGATAGAGCGATTACCAGGGAGAGTCGAACACACGACGTAGATGTATGTGGAGCTGGGAAGGCTTATAGTATGGTAGCAAAAAGGGTCAGCAATAATCAATTCAGAGATGCAAAGTTGAATAAACGCTCAACGACGGTACTGTGTTGGTCCTAGGCTAGACTGTGCTAGAGACGCGAGCCTAGAACACTAACAAAATCACGGCGCGGCACGTAAACAAGGGAAAAGCACACTCTGGAATTTTTTTTTGCGCTCTTTTTTTTTTTGCGCTCTTTTTT